>NC_084576.2:9165000-9385000 GCF_033978685.3 Nerophis lumbriciformis
AAGTAGTTCAGTGAGTTTCAGTTTCGTCTGCAATGCATTCCATGCCAGAGGGGCAGCAATGCCAAAAGCTCTTTTGCCAAATTCAGTCCGTACATGAGGAACAGTTAAAACATAAAAAGTGTTAGAGCGTAATGCATAAGAACTGCTTTGTATTTGTATCAAAGTACACAAGTATGGAGGCATTAAACCTAAAAGAGCCTTACAAATGATAGTCAGCCAATGTGTGTACCTGCGTGCCTTCAATGAAGATAAGTTTGATTTCATATACAGTTGACAGTGGTGGGTGAGACTACGACAGCCAGTAACAAATTTTAGTGCTGAGTGAAAGACAGTGTCCAAGGACTGGAGGCATTTAGATGAAGCACTGAAATAAAGCACGTCTCCATAATCAATTACGGACAAGATAGTTGCTGTCACCAATTTCTTTTTGACTTTAAGAGAGAAGCAGTTTTAATTTCTAAAAAAGAAACCAAGCTTTTCCCTAAGCTTAGAGACCAAGTTGTTAAAATGGGCTTTAAATGAAAGCTCCTGATCAAGAGTAAAACCCAAGTACTTGTATTAAGACCTGCTCTATAGGGTTTCCATTTGATGTTACAATATTTGGAATATTTTCCAGTAGCACCCTTGAATGAGAGAAAACCATTACCTTGCTTTTATCTGTATTTAAAACCAATTTAAGATCAAATAAGCGAGCCTGGATGACATCATAAGCAGCTTGTAAAAACTCAAAAGCCTGAGTGATGGCGGTTGAACAGCAATAAATAGCGGTGTCGTCTGCATAAGAATGGTACATTGCATTTAAAAAATTATTGCAAGGATTATTTAAGTAGATAGAAAATAAAATGGGCCCCAGCACTGAGCTTTGTGGAACTCCTTTGGTAATGTCCAGTAATGAAGAGGTCGTCCCAGCCACCTGTACACGTTGTGTTCTGCTGGAAAGATAGTCTGTGAACCAAGCAGCTGCATTTTTAGATAATCCAATGTGATGAAGGGCTTGAATTAACAGACTGTGGTCTATTGCAGTGGTCCCCAACCTTTTTGTAGCTGCGGACCGGTCAACGCTTGAAAATTTGTCCCGCGGAGTGGGGGGGTGATTTTTTTTAAACTTTATTATTATTATTATTATTTTTTATTTTTATTTTTTTTTATAAAGAAATACAATCATGTGTGCTTACGGACTGTATCCCTGCAGACTGTATTGATATACATTGATATATAGTGTATATATTCTGTTTTTATGTAGATTTAATAAATTAAAAAAAAATAAAAAAAAAAAAAAATTTTTTCTTCTTGTGCGGCCCGGTACCAATCGGTCCGCGGACCGGTACCGGGCCGCGGCTCGGTGGTTGGGGACCACTGGTCTATTGTGTCAAACACTTTTGAGAAATCAATAAATAGGGCGACACAATATTTCTTGCAGTCGTCAGCCTCGATTAAATCATTGAGTACCTTAAGAGCAGCTGTAATAGTGCTATGCTGTTTTCTAAAACCAGATTGAAATAGAGATAAAATATTGTTTGATTCTAAAAACACCTTTAGCTGGTTACTGATGATCCTCTCAAACAATTTTGCTAAAATGCATAATTTAGAAATTGGTCTGGAATTATTTTAATATTGTATTTACCTATCTTTTACTAATTTGTATTTAAATATATTTTGAAACTGTATGAAAAGGGAAGAAAACATAGGTCATCATGCTCAGGTACAGATAGCAAGGTTCCCTAGGGCAGTGTTTTTCAACCACTGTGCCGCGGCATGGTGTGCCGTGGGAGATTATGTGATTTCACCTAACTGGGTTAAAAATATTTTTGCAAACCAGTAGTTATAATCCGCAAATAATGTGCCGTTGTTGAGTGTCTGTACTGTCTAGAGTAACCGTGTAATATTCTTCCATATCAGTAGGTAGCAGCAGGTAGCTAATTGCTTTGTAGATGTCGGTAACAACGACGATGGTTTGTCGTGATCACATTATGCAGACGACAGCGGGAGGCAGTGTGCAGGAAAAACAGTATCTAATGCTAAAACCAAAAATAAACAAAAGGCGAGTGCCGCTAAGAAAAGGCTTAGGGATGGCTGTGCAAAATGAAACTAAAACTGAACTGGCTGCAAAGTAAACAAAAACAGAATGCTGGACGACAGCAAAGACTTACGGCGTGTGGAGCAGAGATGGCGTCCACAAAGTACATCTGAACATGACATCACAATCAACAATGTCCCCACAACTTAATCAAAGTCTTGATTGCTAAAACAAAGCAGGTGCGGGGAATAGCGCTCAAAGGAAGACAGGAAACTGCTACTGGAAAATACCAACTAAACAGAAAAAGCCACTAAAATAGGAGTGCAAGACAAGAACTGAAACACTAGACACAGGAAAACTGTTATGTATGCGAGGTGTGGAAGGAGACGACACCACGAAGAAGCTCAGGTTACCAGGTTTATTGTAACCTTTTGATGAGTGTGTGGGAGGTGTATGCTACTCTATGTGTTTGTTGCGGGACTATGTGTGATTTTAACCATGTGAAAAATACCAGACGATGTTGTAGGTGTGTGATGGATGAATCCTTCGTGAGTCCAGAGGGGCTAGGCAAAGAGGGTATCCGTGGGCAGGCGAGCGGTCGGGGGCTGGAGCGAAGCAACGAGGTCAGAGTCCAAGCGAGGGTCGAGCAGTCCAAAGTCTGTGATCTTGTCTTTTCGGTCATAACCTAAAGCTCATGACCATAGGTGAGGATGGGAACGTAGATCGACCAGTAAATTGAGAGCTTTGCCTTCTGGCTCAGCTCCTTCTTCACCACAATGGATCCATACAGCGTCCGCATTACTGAAGACGCTGTACCGATCCGCCTGTCGATCTCACGATCCACTCTTCCCTCACTCGTGAACAAGACTCCGAGGTACTTGAACTCCTCCACTTCGGGCAAGATCACCTCCCAAAACCGGAGATGGCACTCCACCCTTTTCCGGGCGAGAACCATGGACTCGGACTTGGAGATGCTGATTTCCATCCCAATCGCTTCACACTCGGCTGCAAACCGATCCAGTGAGAGCTGAAGATCCTGGCCAGATGAAGCCATCAGGACCACAACATCTGCAAAAAGCAGAGACCTACCTGAAGCCACCAAACCTGATCCCTTCAACGCCATGACTGCGCCTAGAAATTCTGTCCATAAAAGTTATGAACAGAATCGGTGACAAAAGGAAGCCTTGGCGGAGTCCAACCCTCACTGGAAACAGGTCCGACTTACTGTCGGCAATGCGGACCAAGCTCTGACACTGATCATACAGGGAGCAGACCGCCACAATCAGACAGTCCGATACCCCATACTCTCTGAGCACTCCCCACAGGACTTCCCGGGGGGACACGGTCGAATGCCTTCTCCAAGTCCACAGAGCATATGTAGACTGGTTGGGCAAACTCCCATGCACCCTCAAGGACCCTGCCGAGAGTATAGAGCTGGTCCACAGGTCCACGACCAGAACGAAAACCACATTGTTCCTCCTGTATCCGAGGTTTGACTATCCGGCGTTGCCTCTTTTCCAGTACACCTGAATAGACCTTACCGGGGAGGCTGAGGAGTGTGATCCCACGATAGTTGGAACACACTCTTCGGTTCCCCTTCTTAAAGAGAGGAACCACAACTTTGGTCTGCCAATCAGAATCACAACCAGAATCACAATCAGAATAGTTTTTATTGCCATTGTTTGAGACCGGGTTCACAAAGTAGGAATTTTACTTGGTGCAATCGTGCAACATAAAACACATATAACACAGAGAGCTGTAACTGAGCTATCAGATCTTGTTATCCAGAGGTACCTGTAACTGAGCTATCAGATCTTGTTATCCAGAGGTACCGTCCCCTGATGTCCCCGCGTTGCAGATCCTTTTTTTTTTTTTTTAATATTTTTATATATTTGCACATTGTTTTTCTAGCATGCACACATCGCACTGTATGGAATGGCCTCAATCTCGTTACCTTGCGTAATGACAATAAAGCTGATTCTGATTCTGATTCTTCTGATTAAGGAACTCCCACCCTAGGGGCCTTGCCACCGAGGAGCTATTTAACTACCTTGGCAACCTCCAGCCCAGATTCGCCCCAGGCACTGCTTCCTCATAGGAAGACGTGTTGGGGGGAATAAGGGGTTCTTCGAAGTATTCCTTCCACAGATCCACAACATCCGCTGTTGAGGTCAGCAGAACACCATCCTCACCATACACGGTGTTGGACAGTGCACTGCTTCCCCTTCCGCGGCGGCCGAGGGTGGTCCAGAATCGCTTCGAAGCCATCCAGAAGTCGTTTTCCATGGCTTCCCCGAACTCCTCCCATGTCCGAGTTTTTGCCTCCGCGACCGCTGAAGCTGCACACCGCTTGGCCTGTCGGTACCTGTCCGCTGCCTCCGGAGTCCATAGAGCCAGAAGGACCCGATAGGACTCTTTCTTCAGCTTGACGGCATCCCTCTAGGACAGGGGTCGGCAACCTTTACCAGTCAAAGAGCCATTTTGACCAGCTTCACAAATTAAAGAAAACAATGGGATCCACAAAAATCTTTTGAATTTCAAAATGAAATAACACTGCATACAAAGTTTTTTTTTTCCTTTGTGCCATGTATAAACCAGGGGTCTCAGACACGCGGCCCGCACCTTAATATGTATATTTAATGTTACTGCGGCCTGCAAGTTTTATATGAATGGCGCTTGACAGCGTCATTCTTGTCAACCCTCCCGATTTTTACGGCAGACTACGAATTCCAGGGCGACTATTCTCACGAACGTGCTGTGCCGGCTCAGCCACACGTTGTATGGGAGCTTCTGCTTGCTCACTTCAGTGACAGCAAGGCATACTTGGTCAACAACCACACATGTTACACTGACGGTGGCGGTATAAAATACTTTAACACTCTTTTTAATAATGCACCACACTGGGAACCCACACCAAACAAGAATGCCAAACATATTTCAGGAGAACATCTGCACCGTAACACAACATAAACACAACAGAACAAATACCCAGAATCCCATGCAGCCCTAACTCTTCCGGGCTACATTATACACCCCCGCTACCAAACCCCGCCCACCTCAACCGACGCACAGAGGGGGGAGGGTTGATGTGTAAGGGAGCAGGGTTGGGGTGGGGGCGGGGTTTGGTGGTAACAGGGGTGCATAATGTAGCCCGGAAGAGTCAGGGCTGCATGGGATTCTGTATATTTGTTCTGTTGTGTTTATGTTGTGTTAAGGTGCAGATGTTCTCCCGAAATGTGTTTGTCATTCTTGTTTGGTTTTGGTTCAAAGTGTGGCGCATTATTAGTAAGAGTGTTGAAGTTGTTTTATATGGCCACCGTCAGTGTAACCTGTGTGGCTGTTGACCAAGTATGCCTTGCTGTCACTTACGTGTGCAAGCAGGAGATGCAAATAACAAAAGGCTGGGCTGGCACGCTGTTTGTACAGATTGTAGAGGGTGCTAAATGCTGTACCATCATGGCACGCCGTTATTATTATTCTAAGGGTGAAAATCGGAGAATTTTAATCCCGAGGGTTTTCAGCGAGAGGCACAGAAATCCGAAAGTCTCCCGGGAAAATCGGGGGGGTTGGCAAATATGTAGCTGAGCCGCATCAGTGTGAACAAAAGACCCCTGCTCTAGGATTACCGCCATGACAGGCACCAACCACCTTGCGGCCACAGCTCCAATCGGCTGCCGAATGTAGCTGAGATAGGTATCAGCGACCCCGCGCGAACCCCGAAAGGGATAAGCGGTAGAAAATGGATAGATGGATGGAATTTTGTACCTTGGCTCAAGTATGTACACCAATCTTTTAAATCCCTTGTGCACCACTGAAAACAGGCCTTTGACAATGAGTTTTCTGACACACCGTGAGATTAATTGAGCTCTTGGGCTGTCATGAGGAAATCTTGTTCAAATGCCTCACAAATTGATTTTTGGCCTGGCTTACACCTTGGTTTTTCATCAATAATCTTTCCTTGCTGATGATTAATCAAGTGACTGCTTTTATTTTCAGAGTTTTAGTAGATTGCGTTCTGGCAATATCTGCTAACTGTATATTGCATGTCCGTCACTTTTCCTCCTCTTTCATTTTCCTTGACAGCGAAGCCAAAAGTTATCTAAATGTCACTTGCTTGAACTTTCCGCTCTGCTCCTTTGTGTTTTTTGCCATATTTTGCTGAGCTGTGCTGGGCAGAAGATTATGGGAGATAATTTTGCTTCTCAGATCGGCTCATTCAACAGTGCCAGAAAAAAATGACTAATAAAGATCATTCAACATAAATAATGCTATATGGAAATAACAAAGAGGGCATTTAATGACAATTGATTGCGCAAACATAGTCACAACAGGTGCCTAAAAAGTGGGATTTTTTTTCAAGCTGATACGATTAACTTCTTGCTTATTTATATGTATTATTTATAGGTGTTGCAGGTGAAATCAATGTAGTGGTGTTGCTGCAATTTCAGGTGGATGATAGGGTTTAATGTGTTGTTTTCACCTCCTTGCGGCATTTTTACTGCACATTTGGTTCAGATAACATGCAACATGTCTGAGGAAATCCCACACAATCGACGCCATGTTTATTTACACTGCCCAAGTTTACGGCCTCTTACAAGGTAAGAGAAAGGGAACCCTTGATTTGCTCACCCACACCCACCTACAGCACAGTACGGTAAGTAAGTAGTCTTCCCTCGTTGGAGCGATTGTATGATGTCAAAATTCTGGCCTAGTAATTTTCTGCCCAATACCTATCGTGCACCGCTACTAAAAATGAGTTTCAAGGTGTCATAATCGATGATAAAATGAGTTGGAAATCTTACATAAAATAGAATATTCAACATTAAGTTGCAAGAAGGAGTAGTCCTGGGTTCGATCCTGCGCTCGGGATCTTTCTGTGTGGAGTTTGCATGTTCTCCCCGTGACTGCGTGGGTTCCCTCTGGGTACTCCGGCTTCCTCCCTCTTCCAAAGACATGCACCTGGGGATAGGTTGATCGGCAACACTAAATTGGCCTTAGTGTGTGCATGTGAGTGTGAATGTTGTCTGTTTGTCTGTGTTGGCCCTGTGATGAGGTGGCGACTTGTCCAAGGTGTACCCTAGGGCTGAGTGATATGGCCTTTTTTTAAATATCTCGATATTTTTAGGCCATATCGCGATACACGATATATATCTTGATATTTTGCCTTAGCCTTGAATGAACACTTGATACATATAATCACAGCAGTATGATGATTCTATGTGTCTACATTAAAACATTCTTGTTCATACTGCATTAATATATGCTCATTTTAAACTTTCATGCAGAGAGGGAAATCACAACTAAGTCAATTTAGCAAAACTGTATTTATTAAGCAGTTATTAAGCAGTGGCACAAACATTCATGTAATTTCAAAACAGAAAGTGCAAGATTGTCAGAGACATTTTAAAACAAGGTATAAGTGCACTTTTGTGCATGATGACACACAAGATATTTCAATACGTGTCACATAAAAATGAGCTGCATATCAAATAGTATATGTCATACGGTGTTGATGTGGAAATAGTTGCTTCGGCATTTAGTTGGTGTGGCACCGAACGGAGATGTTGACATGATGTAAAGACATATTCCCGCTTGAAGCCAAACCACCGTCAGACAATGGACCCCGTGCTGTTTTTCTTGGGAATTAATTATTCCTTCATTTGTTACCAGATTCGCACCTTCTTTCTCTCGTATTCCCACTCAAACCACACCGTTAGCTGTTAGCATCACAGCTAACGTTACCATGTCGCTACCTCTCGCTCCGCGGGAGCGTGTGACGTTGCTCACGTGACAGTATATGACGTGTGTAAGAAGGTGCGCTGGTTTTAAGTCTCTGTGAGAAGCAGAGACAGGAAAGAGTGAGAAACGCATGCAGTTTAATGCCCCGCAGCTAAAGCAACTGCGTGAGAACGTATACTCGAATATCACGATATAGTCATTTTCTATATCGCACAGAGACATTATACGCGATATATCAAGTAAATCGATATATCGCTCAGCCCTAGTGTACCTGCCTTCCGCCCATGTGTAGCTGAGCTAGGCTACAGCACCCCCGCGACCCCAAAAGGGACAAGCAGTAGGAAATGGATGGATGGATGGAAGTTGCAAGAAGCACTTTGATACTGACTAAATAAAGCACAATACTTTCTGGACCTAAAATAATTGTCGTCATTGTTGTTCACTTGTTTTAACATATTAGAATTTTTGTGTGTAGATATGGGAAGACAATTACAAAGGCCCACATCATTGACTTACCATACTGCAAAAAAATGAAACAGTTAGGAAAACTACGTGGGATTCTGAGTGAAATACTAAAGAAAGACACCTTACTCACCCCACACATAATCATTGCAAATTGCATATTTATAACACAAAGAACAACCTTGGAAATAATTTCACACCATTGACGTAGGAGTGGCAAGCTTGTTGGTCTGTGGCCTGTGGAGTTTGATACTACATAACAATATAATTGTCAGCAGAAAAACTGATACCAATCCAATATCATATTTTTAGTCCAATATCGGGCAGCACGGTGGTAGAGGGGCTAGTGCGTCTGCCTCACAATACGAAGGTCCTGGGTTCGATCCTGCGCTCGGGATCTTTCTGTGTGGATTTTGCATGTTCTCTCCGTGACTGCGTGGGTTCCCTCCAGGTACTCCAGCTTCCCCCCACCTCCAAAGACATGCACCTGGGGATAGGTTAATTGGCAACACTAAATTGTCCCGAGTGTGTGAATGTGAGTGTGAATGTTGTCTGTCTATCTCTGTTGGCGACTTGTCCAGGGTGTACACCGCTTTCCACCCGAATGCAGCTGACATAGGCTCCAGCTCCCCCGCGACCCCAAACGGGACAAGCGGTAGAAAATGGATGGATGGATAGTCCAATATCGGTCGACCAACGTTATTGGGAATCCCTCGGTAAAATCATGCACAAAGAAAACTATATGCTCACTGATAATTAACAACTTTTTTTTTTTTTTCAACTTGTTTCTTTGTTTCCTTTGTATTCTTCTTCCGTTGAGCTGAGAACTGTTCGGTTATCTCATTAGTTTGTCATTTTGTTATCCCCTGGAAGGTTGTGATTGAATTAAAACATTTTTCAATGCCACATCTAGGGATGTAATGATAAATGGTATTAATGATAATCACAATAAAACTCCTGACTGTTATTACCGTTTTTAAATTAAAAAAAAAAGATATTGAAAAAACGTGATTGGATTGCAGTTTGATAAACTCACAGACTGACTGGCCCCAGCTCGCTAACTAAAATGCTATCATGAAAACAAGAGACTTTAACATATTTTCCCATTAAAAAATGACATACCCCAACCTAAACATATATAAACACATTACTGTCTGAACAACCAAGCTATTCAACTTTGTACATTTAACCTACAAGTTGTCTTCTCTTAGAACAGAGTGATCGTTCTATACTCAGGACTACGAGACTGAGGTGTTTTACAGTGCGTTAAAGGACCGCTGAACAGAGTAGGATGCCTCAACACCTGCCACAAATAATATATATTGATAATGGATTTTTATTTTCACGCACTTTTCATTTAAATACCATAAATCTTAAAGTGATACACGCTGAAGTACATACAGATATTTAAAACAACAAAAGCTTAGCCATTAAAAGAGATAAAATACTACGGCTAAAACATCCCAAATAGTGGGTTTTCTAACAGTGTCTATTTATTTTAGTCATAAAAAAATAACTTTGTGGAAAGATTTCAGTGTGTATATGTGTAATTATTGAGCACATTCAACAATTAGGCAATACTAATAATCATTTTGGTCACAATAATCGTACAACCCTATAGCCACACCTATTACCTTGTGCAGCCTTTGTTCCTCTTTATCTTGGAGCTGTTCCTCCTTGACTAAAGATTAACTTGTGTTTCTCCTGCGAATTAAGTTGTTGCTAGGTAATCGCTTAGATTTGTTGTCAGTTAACCTGGCTTGTTAGCAGCTATCGGTAACATATTGTTTCCAACTTGTTGATTTTCAACAAATCACACCAGACAATGCTCAAATTGCAAGTGTCAGCTAACATACAATAATGGTGGTCAAGAAAAGATCCAAAATAATCCAAAATGTAAATTATAGTGTGGCGCTCAGGCAGTCAGACTCTGGGTTTAGATAAATACAGTCAAGTAAAAATGTGTACATTTCACAGGAACTCTTTTTCTGTTTGGTAAATATTCATAATTATTACAAAATCACAACCTTAATCAAGATTATTTACTTTTAGGATTTTTCCAAACCTTATTTCCATCCATTCAACATTTTAATCAGCTGCAGTCCTAATGGGGTGTTTATTCTCAGTGTTAAATTCGGCTGTTATGTGTTGTAACGAACATGTGCTATTTGCACATGTTGTCAATAACAAAACTGATCTGCGCTTTCTCCACAGGCTCCTTCTCCTTATCTGTGCTGTCAGGAAAAGTCATGTTCAGAGATGTTTATTACATCAACCAGGACATGTCTATCAGGTAATCTGATCTCTTGCTTTTTGCGCTGATCTCTGCTCAAATACTGTCTGCTTGCACATACCAATCTTTTTAATCATTTTTTGTGATAGGATACAGGATGGCTTCCTCATTTTTCGCTGGTGGAAGATGTATAACCCAAAGCAGAAACAGCATGGTGAGCAAACTGTAGCTATCCTAGAGATCACTGGTATAGTCTACAACCTTAAATCCAATCAACTTTGAAATATCTTATTGTTAATTAATCTAATCATTGCTGTTGATAAATCCAAACATTTTTTTTAGTTTTTTGTGGTTTGACATTTCTGTGTCCTCAGTGTAGTTGTGTGTTTTTTACAGAGGAAGTAGTCTGTGTTCCGAATAATAGTAATCTGATTATTTACTTTTACAGTACAGGCCAAAAGTTTGAACACACCTTCTCATTCAATGTGTTTTCTTTATTTTCATGACTATTTACATTGTAGATTGTCACTGAAGGCATCAAAACTATGAATGAACACACGTGTACTTAACAAAAAAGGTGAAATAACTGAAAACATGTTTTATATTCCAGTTACTTCAAAATAGCCACTCTTTGCTCTGATTACTGCTTTGCACACTCTTGGCATTCTCTCGATGGGCTTCAAGAGGTAGTCACCTGAAATGGTTTTCACTTTACAGGTGTGCTTGAAGCTCATTGAGAGAATGCCAGGAGTCATGGTTGTAAGATTCCATTCATGATATCTGCAGCAAGTGTGTTTGCTTGTTCAATTATAACATGAAACTTTTTATTACATCTAATCTTACTAAATTCATGATTATACCGTAATGGCAGCAGAGATATGAGGGACTCGGCAGAATGACTGTGCACAAGTCAGCCTTTTATTTGTTTTCACAAAACTAGCACTGTATAGTTAAAAGGTAGGAGCGCGACACACACTCTCAATAACAGCTCCTCGAATACTTTCTGATGTCTTCCTCTCTCCCAGACTAGGTCTAACACTGTGGCAAGCCCATTGCTGCCCACTGCAGCCCACACTGGGAAATTACAGTTCACTACACAATATTCCCATTACTACAATACTTTACAGGAATACCTCCTGCTTTTCCCGATCTACTGACTACTTTTATTCTCTTTACTGTCTCACTAGTTAACCTATACTATAACGCGGTGTGCACTAGGCCTGCTGCGTGGCTAGCATAGCTAGCTTTAGATCTAAGCAGCTAACTAGCCAATCTGAAAATAGTGGAATCTGGGATGCCCGAACAAACACAGCTGAGCTAATGCTGCTCTGTTTGGGCGCTGACGTCACACATCACTGACAGGCATGGCCTTTTAAAGGCATACACACACACACTCTGGTCTTATGAAACATCTCTCAACTGCATATGCCAGATGTTTTGAAGTTTGTTTTTTAAGTAACGCAATATTTACTTCGCTTAATAATTAATTACATTTCATAAAGAGTAATTTCGAGTAATTCACTTCCTTTTTCGGCAAAGTATTTGCCAAACACTATCCAACTACATTATTCTAGGTGCCAAATTTCCAGAAAGCGGTTAGTCTGTCCAAAGCTTTGAACTGAACTTGGGAAGGGTGTGGTGCTGTTCCCTGCCTGGATTTGCCCCCCTTGGCCGCCATTAAAATAGCCTTGACCTATAGCAGGAGTCGGCTAAAAAAATCTGTCTAGAGCCATAAAAAATTAAAGGCCTAATATAAGTGTTATAATGAAAGCAACACATGATTTAAGTGTCTAGCTAAATTAGCCTGTCAAAATGACTGTCACAGACTGACACAATTAATCTTCGTTGACAGAAATGTTGACATTTTAATATTTATTCTACAAATTTTTTACAATATTAGAAAATAAGAGATAACTCCTGGATATTACTGGCTTAGATTGGGCAAAGGTATAGATGTTAATGGAAACGGCAGGCTGTCTTCTGGGTAACGTTTGCTGTGGTGCATAACAGCACGCAAACAACAATCACAAATGCAGCCAATACTACATACAGATAATGAGACTTGCAAATATAAATTAAATACACATAGGACATAAGTAAAGGAAATTAAATTAGCTCAAATATACCTACAAACAAGTCATAATGTTGCAATATAGTTACACATCACACTCGTCACTTCATGTCAATGGGAGAGGACGCAAAGAAAAAGGCTCCACTGTTGCTACCGGGGTTTTTGATAAGTTTGAAGATGTTTGACCACTGATTTGTGATCACAGCCACAGGAGAGTTACCTGGCATCTTCAAACTAATTTTGGTCCATTGATAGGCACTAATACGCTGAAATAAGGCGAGTTGTAAGAGCCATTAGCCTCAAGCCAACAGCCCCTTACCGCAATTCAAAGCGGTTGCATAGCAACCATAAGATACAGCGAGTTTGTAGCTGTTTTAAAGTGCTTCCGACAACACAGAGTGATATAAGTTGACAGGCTGACACCTAAAGTTGATCTCTGAACGCGACAAGGTATGAAATTGTTAAAATAAACAAGTTAAAAGTGCCGCAAGTCGCTAAAGAAATAACTGCCGTTAGAGAGCTGATACAAGAGGCACTGACGTCAGCGACCTGCCGCCATGTCAAAATCTAAAAGGAAAACTCAAATCCCGAAAGTTTCGGTGTCATCTGAATCAAATGATTCTCTGGACACAGGACACAAAGGGGTGGGAATGGGAATCAAGACGTGATGCTATAAAAAATAGTCCATGGCTAGAATAGAACACAAAGTAGATCTGGAAAGAGCAATAAGAGAACTTAAAGAAGATTACAAGGCTGACCTGGAAAGAGCAATAAGAGAACTTAAAGGGGAACATTATCACCAGACTTATGTAAGCGTCAATATATACCTTGATGTTGTAGAAAAAAGACCATATATTTTTTTAACCGATTTCCGAACTCTAGATGGGTGAATTTTGGCGAATTAAACGCCTTTCTATTATTCGCTCTTGGACGTTGTGACGTCACATCGGGAAGCAATCCGCCATTTTCTCACTTTCGTCGGTGTGTTGTCGGAGGGTGTAACAACACGAACAGGGACGGATTCAAGTTGCACCAGTGGCCCAAAGATGGGAAAGTGGCAAGAAATTGGACGAAATTCGTTCAAAATACGAGGGTGTGGGGAAAGCCGACGCAATGGTCAGTCGTTTGTTCCGCACACTATACCGACGAAAGCTATGCTACGACAGAGATGGCAAGAATGTGTGGATATCCTGCGACACTCAAAGCAGATGCATTTCCAACGATAAAGTCAAAGAAATCTGCCGCCAGCCCCCCATTGAATCTGCCGGAGTGTGTGAGCTATTCAGGGACAAAGGACCTCAGTAGCACGGCAAGCAATGGCGGCAGTTTGTTCCCGCAGACGAGCGAGCTAAACCCCCTGGATGTCTTGACTCACACCGCTTCTACCGTTCCTTATGCCACCGAAGATGATCAAGAGAAAAATATCGACCCTAGCTTCCCTGGCCTGCTGACATCAACTCCAAAACTGGACAGATCAGCTTTCAGGAAAAGAGAGCGGATGAGGGTATGTCTACAGAATATATTAATTGATGAAAACTTTATTCCTTACTCGCGGTTTTACGTAAATTATTATACATAAACTGTGTTTACCAATAATTTAGCTTAAAAACATTTATTTTTTTCAATCATTCGAGTACATTCGGGTAGTCTTGTGTAATGCAGTATTTTGTGTCTATTTAGGTATGGTTAACTTGAGTGCTGAAATCGTGGAAAAATATATGTTCTTAGCGCGCCTGAAATGGGCTGTCTGCACTCTCAAAGTGCATGTTGTTGCCAAATGTATTTCATATGCTGTAAACCTAGTTCATAGTTGTTAGTTTCCTTTAATGCCAAACAAACACATACCAATCGTTGGTTAGAAGGCGATCGCCGAATTCGTCCTCGCTTTCTCCCGTGTCGCTGGCTGTCGTGTCGTTTTCGTCGGTTTCGCTTGCATACGGTTAAAACCGATATGGCTCAATAGCTTAAGTTTCTTCTTCAATTTCGTTTTCGCTACCTGCCTCCACACTACAACCATCCGTTTCAATACATGCGTAATCTGTTGAATCGCTTAAGCCGCTGAAATCCGAGTCTAAATCCGAGCTAATGTCGCTATACCTTGCTGTTCTATCCGCCATGTTTGTTTGTATTGGCATCACTGTGTGACGTCACAGGAAAATGGACGGGTGTATATAACGATGGTTAAAATCAGGCACTTTGAAGCTTTTTTTAGGGATATTGCGTGATGGGTAAAATTTTGAAAAAAACTTCGAAAAATAAAATAAGCCACTGGGAACTGATTTTTAATGGTTTTAACCCTTCTGAAATTGTGATAGTGTTCCCCTTTAAAAAAGATCATAGAAAAGCAACAATAGAATCCAAAAAAGATCTGAGAAGTCTGCAGGAAAAATATAGAAATTCTGCAAAGTCAGACTAACAACATAAGAAAGGACTTCCAGGAAATGCGCCAAGCAATGAGGACTCTTCAAGAAGAAGTTATTGCAGTGAAACGAGACAACAACATGCTGAGGAATATCATAAATGAAATGGATCAGGATAAACGAATAAATGGTATCAATGTGACAGGGCACCAAATTAAACCAAGATCTTACGCGAAAGCTGTGAATAATGGAGGTGAACCAGATGAAATCAATGTTTTTTCAGCAGAACAGCAAGTGGTCAACTTTCTGCAATCAAAATAAATTGAAATCAACATTAATACCATCGAAACATTCATCCCACTGAATGGAAGAAACAAAAACACCACTCCAGTCATCCTCATGAAACTCGTGAAACAGAAAATATAAAATGGCACTGCTGAAACAGGGACAGAAGCTGAAGGGAACAAATGTGTACCGTATTTTTCGGACTATAAGTCGCTCCGGAGTATAAGTCGCACCGGCCGAAAATGCATAATAAAGAAGGAAAAAAACATATATAAGTCGTACTGGAGTCACATTTTTTGGGGAAATGTATTTGATAAAACCCAACACCAAGAATAGACATTTGAAAGGCAATTTAAATTGAATAAAGAATAGTGAACAACAGGCTGAATAAGTGTACGTTATATGACGCATAAATAACCAACTGAGAACGTGCCTGGTATGTTAACGTAACATATTATGGTAAGAGTCATTCAAATAACTATAACATATAGAACATGCTATACGTTTAGCAAACAATCTGTCACTCCTAATCACTAAATCCGATGAAATCTTATACTGTACGTCTAGTCTCTTACGTGAATGAGCTAAATAATAATATTTGATATTTTACGCTAATGTGTTAATAATTTCACACATAAGTCGCTCCTGAGTATAAGTCGCAGTATAAGTCGCACTATGAAAAAAACTGCGACTTATAGTCCAAAAAATACGGTACATGAATGAGCATCTCACAAAACGTAATGCTGAAATCGCCAAGACAGCACGCAAAAGCATGGAACAATCCAGGGAACTTGAGGGCGCCAACTGTAAAATCTACATCAAGCTGAATGGAGGTCCAGAAGCAAGAGTACTTGTTGTCCCTGGCATCAAGGACCTGGACAAATGTTAAAGTTGCTTCCACAACGACGATGATAATGGAGTCTGAAAGAAAACAAACACCTAAATTCAACACCAACAGTACTATGTTCCAAGGGACCACTAAACAAGAGGACCTAGATTCAGGAGTGCATCCACCTACACCTTTAGAGATTATTGAAACATCATCAGAGATTGTTGAACAAAAAATATGGAACTCAAAAACTTCTGCAACAAAGATCACAAAAAACAGGATTGGGGACGGCGTGGCGAAGTTGGTAGAGTGGCCGTGCCAGCAATCGGAGGGTTGCTGGTTACTGGGGTTCAATCCCCACCTTCTACCATCCTAGTCATGTCCGTTGTGTCCTTGGGCAAGACACTTCACCCCTTGCCCCTGATGGCTGCTGGTTAGCGCCTTGCATGGCAGCTCCCGCCATCATTGTGTGAATGTGTGTGTGAATGGGTGAATGTGGAAATACTGTCAAAGCGCTTTGAGTACCTTGAAGGTAGAAAAGCGCTATACAAGTATAACCCATTTGGAAAATGATAGAGATCCAGATACAATTTTTTTCTCCCACATCAGTAATTGTTTTTATTATACAAATGAACAATACAATAGCAACATTAAGTGTGATAACAAATTTTCAATTATTCATTTTAATAGCAGAAGCTTGTACGCAAATTACAACAACATGAAGCACTTTTTCGAACAATTCAACGAACCCTTCAAAGTGATTGTTGTCACAGAAACATGGACTGATGATAAACAAGGAATATATTTTGATCTGGAAGGATATGAACTAAACTACGTCAACAGAACCAACAAAAATTGACATACACGATGAAGAACCTGAACTACAAAGTGGTAAAACATGTCATTTGCTATAGATAATATCTTAGAATGTATAACCATTGAAATATGTCAGGAAAAAAGCAAAAACATATTCATCAGTCGCATATATAGATCACCTAAATCAAATATAGAAACATTTGAAGAATGGATCAAGGCAACTTACATGGACAATGGTCAAAAAATAATTTTCTTATGTGGTGACTTTAATATTGACTTATTGAACCCTAACAAGCAAAAGTCCATTGATGACTTCATTGATACAATGTACATTATCATTTTATATCCTAAAATCACAAAGCCAAGCAGAATCACAGGACACTGTGCAATGCTTATTGATAATATTTTTACCAATGATTTTGATAATAACACTACAAGTGGTCTACTTATAACCGACGTTAGTGATCATCTGCCAGTTTTTGCAATATATGATGGAAACTACAAGAAGAAGAACATGGAACAC
This sequence comes from Nerophis lumbriciformis, assembly GCF_033978685.3. NCBI lineage: Eukaryota > Metazoa > Chordata > Actinopteri > Syngnathiformes > Syngnathidae > Nerophis > Nerophis lumbriciformis. Next base: position 9,182,336 of record NC_084576.2, read on the forward strand.
AACAATACATTTCGAACACTATGCAATGAGAGGAGTATGATTGCTTTCAAAAATGAGCTTGAAAAGCACAATTGGGACAATGTGTACAATGAACATGTTGATAAAACATATGAACATTTTTTAAACACGTTCATAATACTTTATGACAAACATTGTCCATGGAAACAACTCAGTAGAAAGCAGAGAAAGGACAATCAACCATGGATGACAAAAGGATTAAAACATGCTTGTAATAAGCATACATTATATATATAATGTATAACACAAAGAACTACAGAGGCAGAAATGAATTACAATAAGTATAAAAACAAGCTAGCATACTACAAACATGTAGAAACTAATATTACAATCAATTATTAAACAGAAACAAAAACAATATGAGAGCAACATGGGGCATCCTTAATAGCATTATTAAAATAGCACTAAGAGGGATTACTCCCAATACTTCTCAGACAGAAACATAAATAATGACAACATGAAGGAAGTAGTTGAAAGCTTCAATAATTACTTTGTAAATATTGGACCAAAACTGGAGGAAAGGGTTCCAGACCCAGTTTCAACTGAGGACTTCAATGACACCTTAGATAAAAATCCCAACTCAATGTTCCTCCATAATGTGACACAGGAGGAAATAGTTAAAATCGTGAACAAATGCAAATGTAAGACTTTGATCGATTGGAATGGAATTGATATGAAAATGATTAAAAAGGTTATTGAAGAGATCTCAGGACCATTAATGTATATCAGTAAGCTATCATTTCAAAAAATGAAAATAGCTAAAGTTGCACCAATTTATAAGACTGGAGACAAACGCCAATTTAGAAATTATAGACGTGTTTCTTTACTTCCACAATTTTCTAAAATCATTGAAAAACTGTTCAATAACAGATTAGAGTGTTTCACAAACACAAATGGAATACTTGCTGAGAACCAATATGGATAATGAGCTAATATTTCTACTTTGATGGCTTTAAAACCTACTCAGTGGCCTAGTGGTTAGAGTGTCCGCCCTAAGATTGGTAGGTTGTGAGTTCAAACCCCGGCCGAGTCGTACCAAAGACTATACAAATGGGACCCATTACCTCCCTGCTTGGCACTCAGCATCAAGGGTTGGAATTGGGGGTTAAATCACCAAAAATGGTTCCCGGGCACGGCACCGTTGCTGCCCACTGCTCCCCTCACCTCTCAGGGGGTGAACAAGAGGATGGGTCAAATGCAGAGGACACATTTCACGACACCTAGTGTGTGACAATCATTGGTACTTTAACTTATAACTTTAACTTAACTTTAATCGAAATTACAGAAGAAATTACTAATGCAATAGATAGTAAAAAAAGAAAAAGAAAAGTGCAGCAGCATTGTTTATGGATCTAACTAAAGCATTTGACAGAATTAATCACAATATTTTAATCAAAAAATTAGAACAGTATTGCATCAGAGGGTTGGTCCTAAACTGGACTAGAAGTTATTTAACCAACAGGAAACAATACGTGAAACTAGCGAACACACCTTTACAATGCTAAATATATCCTGTGGTGTACCCCAGGGATCAATACTAGGACCAAAATTGTTCAATCTTTATATGAATGACATTTGTAAAGTTACAAAATATTTAAAGCTAGTATTATTCACGGGTTAATACAAGAGTGGAAACTTAGAGAACACACGGAAGCTAATACAAATAATAACAGAAGAAATGAACAAATTAAAAAGATGGTTTGACAAAAACAGACTATCCTTAAACCTCAGTAAAACTAAAATAATGCTATTTGGTAACAGTAGAAGGGAAAGTCAAAGACAAATATAAATAGACAGAATAGAAATTGAAAGAGTAAATGAAACCACATTTCCAGGTATAATGATTGATGATAAAATGAACTGGAAATCTCATTAAAAAAATATACAACATAAGGTGGCAAGAAACACATCAATAATTTAATAAAGCAAAACATGTTCTACACCAAAAATCACTCCATATTTTCTACTGCTCACTGGTGTTAGTTACCATATCTGAGTTATTGTGCAGAAATATGGGGACATAGCTACAAAAGTACACTTCATTCATTAACTGTGTTACAAAAAAGATCAGTTAAGAATAATACATAATGTTGGATATAGAGAACATACAAACCCTTTATTCGTTGAATTGAAAATACTAACATTCCACAACATAGTGAATTTGCAAACAGCTAAAATTATGCACAAAGCAAACTATAATCTGCTACCCAAGAATTCTTCTCAACAAAAGAAGAGAAATATAATCTTAGAGAAAAATTTAATTTAAAGCATTTGTATGCACGTACAACACTTAAGACCTTCAGTATATCAGCATGTAGAGTTAAATTATGGACTGGATTAAGTAAATAAATCAAACAATGTACTAATATAATCCACTTCAAGAAACTCTTCAAACTTAAAGTGTTTACAAAGTACAAAGAAGAAGAACCATGATAAACATTCTGAATTTATCACATCCATCCATTCATTTTCTAGATAATCTTATTGATCTCACCATATGCAATACAACTTACTTCACTAATTATTATGTATTTATTTTTAATGTTATTACTTGTGGGGTATATTGTGAATAAATTGAGAGCAGGAAGTGAACAAAAGTTTTACAAACTGCTACGTAAAGGAAAATGGGTAGGATTAAATAAGATCTGCTTCTTCCTACTCATTTTTGAACATGTTGAATAGAGAAACTGGAGATTGTGATGTATCATGTTGTATGCATGCATGTTCGAAATAAACACAAACTCAACTCAACTCAATATGTACATACAGCTAGCCTAAATAGCATTAGCATAGATTACACTGCAGTGACCCAATATGCCTGATTAGCACTCCAACGAGTCAATAACATCAACAAAGCTCACCTTTATGCATTCACGCACAGCATAAAAAGTTTTGTGGACAAAATGAGACAAAGAAATAGTGGCATAAAACACGTCTTTCTTTGGCAAATTCGCATAAAATTGTACATGTAAACAAACTACGGTGAGTTCAATGTCCGCCAAATTTAGTAGGACAATGCGGCACTCGCCAATACTCTTATCAGTGAAGTATGTTTAATACAAACAAAGGGATTTTTAACAATTAGGAAGGTTTGTGTCATGTTTGTCCTCCTACAGAAACCATATTAAAACCTAAAATATATTTTGCCCCATCTTTTTCCATTTTAATACCCATCCATCCATCCATTTTCTACCGCTTATTCCCTTTGGGGTCGCGGGGGCGCTGGAGCCTATCTCAGCTACAATCGGGCGGAAGGCGGGGTACACCCTGGACAAGTCGCCACCTCATCGCAGGGCCAACACAGATAGACAGACAACATTCACACTCACATCCACACACTAGGGCCAATTTTAGTGTTGCCAATCAACTTATCCCCAGGTGCATGTCTTTGGAAGTGGGAGGAAGCCGGAGTACCCGGAGGGAACCCACGCAGTCACGGGGAGAACATGCAAACTCCACACAGAAAGATCCCGAGCCCGGGATTGAACCCAAGACTACTCAGGACCTTCGTATTGTGAGGCACATGCACTAAGCCCTCTGCCACCGTGAAGCATTTTAATACATTTTTGTAAAAAACCAGGGAGCCACTAGAGAGCTAAAGAGCCGCATGTGGCTATAGAGCCACAGGTTGCCGACCCCCGACCTATAACGTACAGATAAACCTTTTAATTTACCCAACAAGTTGTCTATATTTTTTGTTCAAAAAAATGTAGCTGGCATTAATTTTCCACAATATCAGTCGTTTCTAATTGTACTGGAAATGCCCTCTTTACAATGCCAGAAATTATATTCTGCCCCCCAGAGGTGTGACAGATCGAGGGACTAATTCACAAAGATTTTTTTTGACTGTTAGAAAGCTGGTCTACCGCAAAAGACCCCATGCACACTCCACACAGATATTCAAACTGAGACCTAGGTACATCTCAATTAAGAATGTTTCAACATAATACATCTTTTGTATTCTTCAGACCCCAAGGCGGAGACCAGACTTTATGTGACAGTTAACGGCTTTGAGTTTCATGTCTACAATCGCACTGACCTCTACGCCCGCCTACAAGAGACTTTCGGCCTGGAGTCGACACTGAGCACTCTGAAGAGAGGTAACGACAGCGGAAAGGATAGAAACAAGACCCTAGAACGGTAAGCCTGGCCGTCCCAAGTGTTAAATGCATTTATTTTAATTTAAGATTAGAACCTGTTCTTGATTATACAAACCCTGTTTCCATATGAGTGGGGAAATTGTGTTAGATGTAAATATAAACGGAATACAATGGTTTGCAAATCCTTTTCAACCCATATTAAATTGAATGCACTACAAAGACAAGATATTTGATGTTCGAACTCATAAACTTTTTTTTTTTTTTTTTGCAAATAATAATTAACTTAGAATTTCATGGCTGCAACACGTGCCAAAGTAGTTGGGAAAGGGCATGTTTACCACTGTGTTACATCACCTTTTCTTTTAACAACACTCAATAAACGATTGGGAACTGAGGAAACTAATTGTTGAAGCTTTGAAAGTGGAATTCTTTCCCATTCTTGTTTTATGTAGAGCTTCAATCGTTCAACAGTCCGGGGTCTCCGCTGTCGTATTTTACGCTTCATAATGCGCCACACAGTTTCGATGGGAGACAGGTCTGGACTGCAGGCGGGCCAGGAAAGTACCCGCACTCTTTTTTTTACGAAGCCACGCTGTTGTAACACGTGCTGAATGTGGCTTGGCATTGTCTTGCTGAAATAAGCAATGAAAAAGATGAAAAAGATGGCGCTTAGATGGCAGCATATGTTGTTCCAAAACCTGTATGTACCTTTCAGCATTAATGGTGCCTTAACAGATGTGTAAGTTACCTATGCCTTGGGCACTAATGCACCCTCATACCATCACAGATGCTGGCTTTTGAACTTTGCGTCGATAACAGTCTGGATGGTTCGCTTCCCCTTTGGTCCAGATGACACGATGTCGAATATTTCCAAAAACAATTTGAAATGTGGACTCGTCAGACCACAGAACACTTTTCCACTTTGCATGAGTCCATCTTAGATGATCTCGGGCCCAGAGAAGCCGGCGGCGTTTCTGAATGTTGTTGATAAATGGCTTTCGCTTTGCATAGTAGAGCTTTAACTTGCACTTCTTGCACTTACAGATGTAGCGACAAACTGTATTTAGTGACAGTGGTTTTCTGAAGTGTTCCTGAGCCCATGTGGTGATATCCTTTAGAGATTGATGTCGGTTTTTGATACAGTGCCATCTGAGGGATCGAAGGTCACGGTCATTCAATGTTGGTTTCCGGCCATGCCACTTATGTGGAGTGATTTCTCCAGATTCTCTGAACCTTTTGATGATATAATGGACCGTAAATATTGAAATCCCAAAATTTCTTGCAATTGCACTTTGAGAAACGTTGTTCTTAAACTGTTTTACTATTTGCTCACGCAGTTGTAGACAAAGGGGTGTACTTCGCCCCATCCTTTATTGTGAAAGACTGAGCATTTTTTGGGAAGCTGTTTTTATACCCAATCATGGCACCCACCTGTTCCCAATTAGCCTGCACACCTGTGGGATGTACCAAATAAGTGTTTGATGAGCATTCCTTCTTTTTTTACGTGTTACTGGCATCAAATTCAAAAGTTAATGATTATTTGCACAAAAAAAAGGTTTATCTGTTTGTACATCAAATATGTTGTCTTTGTAGCATATTCAACTGAATATGGGTTGAAAATGATTTGCAAATCATTGTATCCCATTTATATTTACATCCAACACAATTTCCCAACTCATATGGAAACGGGGTTTGTAGTATTCAACTGAATTACCAACACCAGGGGTGTCCAAAGTGCAGCCAAATAGACATTTGTGGCTCACAGCTAATGTCTTATTTGCCTTAGGCATATTTAAAAAATACAAATAATTCATTAAACTAGGGATTCTCAAACTGTGGTACGTGTACCGCTCGTGGTACGCTGGCTTCATCTAGTGCACAAGTGTCAAACTTAAGGCCGGGGGCCCGATCTGTCCCGCAACATCATTTTATCTGGCCCGCAAACACCTGGAAATAATATGTCAATAAAGTACTTAATATTTTCTCACTAGATGTAATTGATTTGTTTCCCTTTGACAGAAAAAATATATGTACTGTTTGAAATTGCATGCCTTTTAAACTTGAATAGTATCCAATATTGCAACAAATATTACAGTATGTTATCATACTTTCCAAACATGTTTTTGTCTAAATAATAATATTGAACATTACAGCACTACCTATGAAATTAAAAAAATGATAATACATTTTACGTTGTTTTTTACAGCATATTACTGTAAATTGAAAAAATAACTACTACTGTTTTTTGCATCAAATTCTGTTGACTGATCTGCCAGTTTTTGACTGTAAAATCTATGGTTGTTGTTTTTAACAATGTTTTACTGTAAATGGAAAGACGGTACATTTGTTTTTACGGTAGAAAAACTGGCAGCTAAATTGCCAGAATAAAAAAATAACTTGCACTGTTTTTCCATTAACAATATCATGTTGTAAAAACCAGTGTCATTTAACAGAAACATTCTGGCAACTAAGCTGCCAGCTTTTTCCGTAACCCCCCCCCCCAAAAAAACCCCCAAAAAAACCAAACAGTTGTACATTTTCCAAAATGTTGTAAAAAAATTTAAAAAAAACACTATTTTACAGTCAAATGTTTTGAATGTTAAGATTTTACTGTAAAATCGACAGTCTACTTAAAACAATTTTTATAATTAATAATGAAATCCAGAGGCAAATTCATACATTATTCGCTGTTACAAGTGGCCCTCTGATGGCAGTCATAACTGCGATGTGGCCCGCAGTGAAAACGAGTTTGACATCCCTGATCTAGTGGTACGCCAACAATCACTGGATTAAAGTACAGTGCTTTATTTTCCTTTATTTAAACACAGTGTTACTGTTCAAACTATGTGTAATGGTACGGTGGCCAAACATATTAAACATACTTGTTGAATAAAACCTCTGTCTTGTTTTTAATGAACATTTAGGCCTACTACACTACTGTATTTTAATGTTGGTCATTATGGTGGTAATTAGAGAGCCAAGTTTTTTCTGAGGTGGTATTTGGTGAAAAAGGTTTGAGAACTACTGCATTAAACAATAAGATAATTTAGATAAGTACAAATGCAACAGTACATGGTAAAATACTGGGCGCTGTGGTGCCTCTACCCATGCCTCCCCCTCTCCTGCCTCACATCATACAGAAGAATAAAATAAAGATTTAGGGCTAGCACGAGCATAACATTTGAATGACAACAATTTAAAGAAGCACCATCTTCATTCAAATCTGATGAATGATCCTCGCGAGAAACAGCATTGCATCACTGCAGCTCACATTGTTGCCTGAACGAATTCCGCCAAGAACTTGGACTCGCAGGTCAAACTATGTGACTGAACTATTGGGCCAGACTATATTAAATTCATGTAAAGACTGAATCTAAAGAAAAAATATGTATATTTAAATATGTTTAATCACTCTTTTTATTTGTGTTTTTTCTAAATCAAACCCTCGGATATACCATGTATTAAAAACCTCTGCAGACACTTCAAGTTTGTGTTTTCCCACAAAATAAGTTTGTATCCACAATTAGTTGATACAATCTTGCTCCTGAAATAAATAATTATAAATGATAAATGGGTTGTACTTGTACAGCGCTTTTCTACCTTCAAGGTACTCAAAGCGCTTTGACACTACTTCCACATTTACCCATTCACACACACATTCACACACTGATGGAGGGAGCTGCCATGCAAGGCGCTAACCAGCACCCATCAGGAGCAAGGGTGAAGTGTCTTGCTCAGGACACAACGGACATGACGAGGTTGGTACTAGGTGGGGATTGAAGCAGGGACCCTCGGGTTGCGCACGGCCACTCTCCCACTGCGCCACTTGGACTTGTTTTATGCTGTCACACTTTATTTTGCACTAACTCTAATTTCAAATGCACTTTGTCTTTTCATTTGAGAAAATATATTTGTGGCAATAAATGTCCGCAAATTGGGTCACCGCTTGGTGTATTCGAGTAGTCAAGAAATAAGAGGAAATTTACAATTTTAAAGTGTTGTCTTTAGTAGCTGTTAACTTAGGAAAATATAATTTTTTTATTGGAAAAAAAACTTGTTCTCCTTAAACGCCAAAAACCTACTAGAAATGAACTACCGAGGGTTATCTGTACCGTCACAACCTAATAGATAATATGCATTTTCAGCTAAAACACAGAGGTAACACGTTTTTTTTTCTTTAATAGTTAAGTATTTATCAACCGACATTTAAATGTTAACTTGATGTTAAACCAAAATACATTTATTTAAAATCGCAATTTATTTAAAAGGAGATAAACAAACTCATGCCTAAAAAGACATTACACACACATTTTGATCTGCTTATATTGGTCTTCTGATGCAACCCATCAGTGTTGCTGAATAATAACATTGTAATAATAACATTGAGAAATTGTGAGAACTCAATTTATTCACTCCACATTGGTGGAAAGCTAAATTTTTAGCCACAGCTGCCTTGGGTGAGACTGGACTCTCCGACCACCACTGAACATTCATTCAAATTCATACTCATACGCAAGGTGGGTGAAGTGTTTTGCCCAAGGACACAACAGCATTGACTAGAATGGCGGAAGTTGGATTTGTACAAGGAATCCTCAAGTTTCTGAACGGCCGCTCCACCATCTGAGCCACGCTGCCCTCAATAGACAAAGAATAAAACACACCTTCAGCAGACAATTGGACAACAAAATATATTAAAATAAACACCTTACACTTTATCAAGTTACAACCATAGTCTAGTTGTAACAGCAGAAAAGGTTTGGACACCCCTGACCGTACTGATACATGGGACTCATCCTCATTTTTTTGTGTATACTGTAGGTTTTTTTTTGGATTGACAATTGTCAGTGATCCAATTAACAAAACGGACCTAAGTATTCCTTTCTTCAGTTTTGATTGATTAATATATTGTTTGCTAACATGATCTATAGACTGCACAGTTATGAAATGGTAGAATGGATGGATGATGTTGAATGGATGTTTTTTTTGTGAACATAAACTAGAACAACATATTGTGTTCATTATACTGGCACAGCTGAATGTTTTCGGGGTATTTTGCAGTGTGAACATAAAAACAGAGAATCCAGACCCAACATCATCATGGCGCTCCCTCATTCCTGTCATCAAAGTTAACATCAGCACGGTGCGTTCCTCACTAATTACCACCTTAAAGGGTCTGTTTGCAACTTCCTCGCGGTTACATTTTTCAAACCCAAAAATATAGCAAGAACACCATTGGTTAGATTATGTTACCATTAGTGTTTTAACATAACATATTTGTTTTAAAACTGTCTATATTTTTTACAATTACTAAGTTTATGTAATAAAAATTTTTATGAATGGTGTTTTACTAAGGTCAATCACCCCGTCTTGTGAAAACGTATGCGCAGGGAGTACGTGCACACATATTAAAGCAATCGGAGGGGAGCAACATACAATTTGCAGTCATGTTGTTTTTATGACAGCTACTGACAGCGAACGCTAACTATACAAATTGCTATTATTATCTAACAACATCCAAAGCTAATGCGTGTTATGTACATATGTACGTATGTAGTTACGTCATTACGTCCTATAAGTTGTAAGACGGCGGGATATGACGCCTAAAATATATTAGAAAGTTACAGTAGCGTCCTCTAGACATCTGTGTAAATGTTGCAAACAGCCCCTTTAAGTGTTACAATGCGATTGTGATACATACAGTAAGGAAATATGAATTTGTGAAGTCCTACTTTGTTGTAAGGTGTTCTCCGTATGTTTGGCAAGCCTCGCTAACCCGTGTGTTTGTGTTTGCTTGCTGCTTTTGAAGGGTCGTTTGGCATTTGGGAACCACCACCTCTCGCAAACTTTGTGTTTGAACTTTGAGGATGCCTTTCTGACCTACGCCACCAAGCCTCCATCCAGCCACCTCGACCAGTACATGCACATTATTAAGGGCTCACTGGAGAATGTGCGTGTCATGCTGGTTCCCAGTCCACGCTATGTTGGCATGCAGAATGATGAGTAAGGCCAATTTCATATGCTGTGGCAACATCTCACCAAGCATTACTTATGTTTTTGTGAAGTGTGGAAGCTGTTATCTTAATTCAAACTGTCCATGCATTTATTAATCATCATTTCAATGTAATATAGTCATTACATTAATGATTATACTAAATTATAGGATCTTCAGTACTTCTCAGTCCTACCATATATATTTGTTTCACAGTCTTGTATTCAGTTCATTTTATGATATATTTATGGGTTGTACTTGTATAGCGCTTTTCTACCTTCAAGGTACTCAAAGCGCTTTGACACTACTTCCACATTTACCCATTCACACATTCACACACACATTCACACACTGATGGAGGGATCTGCCATGCAGGGCGCTAACCAGCACCCATCAGGAGCAAGGGTGAAGTGTCTTGTTCAGGACACAACGGACATGACGAGGTTGGTACTAGGTGGGGATTGAACCAGGGACCCTTGGGTTGCGTACGGCCACTCTCCCACTGCGCCACGCCGTCCCTATTTAATAAACTGTTTCTATTCATTTATTTTCTCATCCGTCAAGTTTTCTTCGGTATACAATGTTTAAACAGGCCTGGCCTATGGAGTTCATGACCTCGTCACTAAAATGTATTTACGTTTTCTTTGCAGACCCCCAAGACTGATGGGCGAAGGCTTTGTTGTCATGCAGTCCAACGATGTAGACATATACTATTACCAAGATGAGCCAGGTATAAACAACTCACACATACGAATACTGTGGAAGTTTAATTTACAGAACTTCTTGAACACAGGGTTTGTAAATACAACAGTTTGTATATTGAAACAAATCCCTTCATAAGAAACGATGTAAACATGAATAATGGGTTTCAAAAAGTCCATATTTTTGTAAAGGTTTGGACGCTTTGAACACAATACAAAGCGCTTTACAGTACTGCATATCAAACAAACATAACATGGGGGTGATGGTGCACTTTTTATTAACAAAGCCAAAAGAACAACAACTACCTGGACCGCCCGTCTAATTTGCAACACACAAACACGCACGCACGCACACACACAAACTGTCTTTAGCCCAGTGGTGCACTCACAGCTTGGATTCACACAACAGCAGGTCGCTACAATGATTAGGAATAAAATATAAAATTCACTTATTAAACTGCTTTTTGTTGGATGTCTGCAGGTCTGGTGCCAGTTGAAAAAGAAAGTGTGGAAGAAGTTGAGAGTACCAGTGAAGAAGATAAGCTGCAAGACCTCCCTCCATGTTGGGGTCTGGACATTGTCTGTGGAAAAGGAACGGACTTCAACTATGGCCCATGGGTGGATCGTCAGAGGTGCACAAATAAGAGCATGCATAAAAACACTAAATAGCAAAACAAAATATGACATAAAGCTAGCCACCTGGATTTAGGTTTTATTCAACAAAACCTCTCAAAAGCGATATTTGCATTGAAACCAATACGTTCACAAATACATAGAGTATAATAAACATTTCACAGGGACTCCCTGTGGAAATTCTTCCTGCCGGCAGACTACCAGGATATGAAGGTGACTGAAATGGCCCGGCCAGGAGAGCCAAGGCAGATCCAGGCCTTTGAGCTGCGCATGAACATCATTGCTGACGCCACTATTGATCTGCTTTTTACCAAAAATCGGGTAGGTCAACACTATTATTAACCTTTCTGCTACTTTCCTTTAGCCCTGTTTCTTCCATGTTTGTTACCGTACATCTTATTTTAATTTCCTTCGGGAAACGTACCAATATTCCTTTTCTACCGTCTCTTCACCGCCTTTTATGTACTAACCAGTGATATGAAAAGGTAGTGGTAAGGTGGCAGTAGACTGTTAAATTAGTTGACAGAGAATTATGACTTTTATAATGTCAATACTGTATGGTTTTTTTCTCTTTTATAACTCTTTTCTCTCTTTCCATGTTGCTCTGTGTACATTCTTGTATTAGGAAACCAATGCCATCCATGTGAATGTAGGAGCAGGTTCTTACCTGGAAGTCAACATCCCCATGACTGTTGGAGAGATTGGTACGACTTTTAAACTAAAATGACAACACCGACTGGGTTCATGTAAAATACTGTAGAAGCCTGTAAAATGTTGTGTTTGTACTGACTAATTACTTATCTCTATTAGGGTTGTGGGATATATACGATATAAATCAGAGGTCCCCAAACTTTTTGACTCGGGGGGCTGCATAGGGTTAAAATTTTTTGGCAGGGCTGTGTATTTATATATATATATATATATATACATATACATATATATATATATATATACATATATATATATATACATATACATATATATATATATATATATATATATATATACATATACATATATATATATATATATATATATATATATATATATATATATATATATATATATATATCTCAATGTTCCCTCTAAGGTGCGCGCCTGTGCAATGGCGCACTACTCAAGCGTCCTCTGCGCACGGCAAATCTATGCCACGCACAAAATCAAATAAAAACATAAGCGCATAACAATTTTCGACACGACACGGACACGACAGAGAAAATAGTTTTCGTCATCATTGTCAGACGCTTTGAGGACATGAATTCCATCGATCACTTTACTGAGCAAAACTCTTTATTGTCGGCCATAAACACATCACCAAAACATTTAGTAAAAAAAATTATATCTAGCAAAACTGGTCATTTTCTGCAGTACAAACCAGACCAAAAGCAACTTTGTTATATCAACAGCAGCCGCTCGCTCTTTCTCACTTGCGCCAACACATGCACACATGGCACTTAGCCAGTGATGCATTTACAGCCACACAAAAAGTCGGACAACTCCAACACCACACATAAAGTGTAATTCCAGGTCGTTACACTATGATTTACCAATCAAATGTGTGCTTATTCTAGTGTCATTTATTAGGAATCTTAATTTATAAATATTAATCATGAAATGCTGTTAGTATATTAAATAAATACTAATAAAAATATATTTTTTCCAAACAGGAAGTTGCAGGAATGTACACATGATTCCCTGCTTACATCTCATTGTGCAACATGTGAATGTTTTAATGGGAACTAAATGCAATGTCTGAAAGGGGTACAAATTATTTCCAAAGCAGGACCTCCACCCAGATAAACAATACAAGTACACAGTCCATGAAAAAAAGTATTTTTTGTTATTGTCATTGTAAGTGGGCCTAAACACTTACCATATTTTTCGGACTATAAGTCGCAGTTTTTTTCATAGTTTGGCCGGGCGGGCTCCAGTGCAACTTATGTATGTTTTTTTCCTTCTTTATTATGCATTTTCGGCAGGTGCGACTTATACTCCGTTGCGATTTATACTCCGAAAAATACGGTATATTAGAAAATAATCTCATGGAAATGACTGCTGTCATTTGATTATAATAATAAGATAATGTTGTCTGTCTATCTGTGTTGGCCCTGCGATGAGGTGGGGACTTGTCCAGGGTGTACACTGCCTTCCGCCCGAATGCAGCTGAGATAGGCTCCAGCACCCCCCGCGACCCCAAAAGGGACAAGCGGTAGAAAATGGATGGATGGATTAGGGTTGTACGGTATACCGGTATTAGTATATCACCGCGATACTAATGAGTCATATATGGTACTATACCGCCTCTAAAAAGTACCGGAACCAAAATATTGGTATCAGGACAACACTAATATATATATATATATATATACAGGTAAAAGCCAGTAAATTAGAATATTTTGAAAAAGTTGATTTATTTCAGTAATTGCATTCAAAAGGTGTAACTTGTACATTATATTTATTCATTGCACACAGACTGATGCATTCAAATGTTTATTTCATTTAATTTTGATGATTTGAAGTGGCAACAAATGAAAATCCAAAATTCCGTGTGTCACAAAATTAGAATATTACTTAAGGCTAATACAAAAAAGGGATTTTTAGAAATGTTGGCCAACTGAAAAGTATGAAAATGAAAAATATGAGCATGTACAATACTCAATACTTGGTTGGAGCTCCTTTTGCCTCAATTACTGCGTTAATGCGGCGTGGCATGGAGTCGATGAGTTTCTGGCACTGCTCAGGTGTTATGAGAGCCCAGGTTGCTCTGATAGTGGCCTTCAACTCTTCTGCGTTTTTGGGTCTGGCATTCTGCATCTTCTTTTTCACAATACCCCACAGATTTTCTATGGGGCTAAGGTCAGGGGAGTTGGCGGGCCAATTTAGAACAGAAATACCATGGTCCGTAAACCAGGCACGGGTAGATTTTGCGCTGTGTGCAGGCGCCAAGTCCTGTTGGAACTTGAAATCTCCATCTCCATAGAGCAGGTCAGCAGCAGGAAGCATGAAGTGCTCTAAAACTTGCTGGTAGACGGCTGCGTTGACCCTGGATCTCAGGAAACAGAGTGGACCGACACCAGCAGATGACATGGCACCCCAAACCATCACTGATGGTGGAAACTTTACACTAGACTTCAGGCAACGTGGATCATGTGCCTCTCCTGTCTTCCTCCAGACTCTGGGACCTCGATTTCCAAAGGAAATGCAAAATTTGCATGGTTGGGTGATGGTTTGGGGTGCCATGTCATCTGCTGGTGTCGGTCCACTCTGTTTCCTGAGATCCAGGGTCAACGCAGCCGTCTACCAGCAAGTTTTAGAGCACTTCATGCTTCCTGCTGCTGACCTACTCTATGGAGATGGAGATTTCAAGTTCCAACAGGACTTGGCGCCTGCACACAGCGCAAAATCTACCCGTGCCTGGTTTACGGACCATGGTATTTCTGTTCTAAATTGGCCCGCCAACTCCCCTGACCTTAGCCCCATAGAAAATCTGTGGGGTATTGTGAAAAGGAAGATGCAGAATGCCAGACCCAAAAACACAGAAGAGTTGAAGGCCACTATCAGAGCAACCTGGGCTCTCATAACACCTGAGCAGTGCCAGAAACTCATCGACTCCATGCCACGCCGCATTAACGCAGTAATTGAGGCAAAAGGAGCTCCAACCAAGTATTGAGTATTGTACATGCTCATATTTTTCATTTTCATACTTTTCAGTTGGCCAACATTTCTAAAAATCCCTTTTTTGTATTAGCCTTAAGTAATATTCTAATTTTGTGACACACGGAATTTTGGATTTTCATTTGTTGCCACTTCAAATCATCAAAATTAAATGAAATTAACATTTGAATGCATCAGTCTGTGTGCAATGAATAAATATAATGTACAAGTTACACCTTTTGAATGCAATTACTGAAATAAATAAAGTTTTTCAAAATATTCTAATTTACTGGCTTTTACCTGTGTGTGTGTGTGTGTGTGTGTATATATATATATATATATATATATATATATATATGTATATATATAAAACATTTGACATTTCGAATACGGGCGAGGCTGCACTTGTTAGCCACTTGAAAGGAAAAGCTCACAAAATTGTGATCACAGTTACTAGCAGTGCAATACTTAGGCTTCAGAGCAACACAGCTGACAACTTCAGACATTGCCGCAAAAAATGAAGTCATCAAAGCCAAGATACTGTTGGCATTAAAATGTGTGAATTCATACAACTCATTCAAGTCGTCCGAGGAGCTGTCTTTTCCCCGCTATGTTCCCAGACAGCCAGATTGTACCGGTGGTGAGAACAAGTGAGCCTATGGCTGTGCTTGCTCTGCACTTAAAAAGACTCTTACTGTCATTAGTGTCCCCAACAAACGGCATATGTAGTGCTGTTTGACTAAAGCCTAAACCACCATTTGTTCACCAAATTCATTTATTTGTGAGGCTGTGGGATGGAGCAGAAGTAAAGACTAAATATGTTGAAACTAAAATATGAGACTATGTACTGTATCTAAGTGTGCTTGTCTGTTTTTTTCTTTTAAAAAGGAACCATAGATTTCAGATGTGTACCTAATTTAACTGAGTGTTACAATAATTAGTTTCCATTGGTCCCAATACAGATAAAATTATCTCTTTTGGTCATGGAACTTCAGTAAAAGGTATTGAAGAAGTCATGGAAAATTATTAATGAAAAGTGTAGGACGCCTGATGAATGCAAAGCCACAACATAGTTTATCAAGTCAAAAACATCTGACTCTTACTCGACAATTGCATCGTTCACCTGACAATACTGTACATTCACGCAGGTAATAAAGTTAGGGATGTAACGATAAACGGTATTAATTTTAACCGCGGTAATACTCTCAAAGGTTAGTGTTTTAATTTTGATAAACTCACAGATTAACTGCCGCTAGTACGTTAGAGTAAATGCTAACATGAATACAAGAGACATTAACATTTTTCCCAATTAAGAAACCGCATACCCCAATCTAAACTTATTTAAACACATTACTGTCTAAATAATTAAGCTTGTTAATTGTGCACATTGAACCTAAAAACTGTGCTCTCTTAGACCAGAGTGATCGATATATATGACACAAAGCTGTGTTCACGGTCTGCTCAAGGACTGCTGAACAGACTGACACCAAAACACTCTTTTCAGTGAAGCATAAGAACCCCTAAAATGCAAATGAGGGGGCTTTCTAAAAGTAATAACTAAAATCTATTTTAGTTATTTCAAGAAATCTAAAGATTTCAGTATGTGTATCATTTTGGTCGCAATAACTGTGATATGAAATTTTAATATCATTTCATCCCCAAGACAAGTCAAAAGAAAAGTCAACTGATAAATGTGATCGCTCCTCCGACGAGCTGATGAATGATGGCGTGTGGAGTCGTTGAGACTCGTTACGAGGATGAATTGTAGGTTGTCATGCCAGCCCTTGAGTATAATGGCAGTATTTGTATTGGTATACAGCTCCAAAGTAAAATAAGTTTAACAAATTGTCATCATTTAGTAATTAGATGGCATGTTGTTGTCAAAAAAGATTACAAATCTTTTTAGATTTTTTTTTTTGACGAGGCTGTTTTGTAGATATAATACACTCAATTGCAATAGTTTTAATTAGACTGCAAATATAGGGCTGATGCATCTTTTTAGAGAATTAACCGTGCTGCTTTTTGCCCCTCCCTTAAGGCTACTCGCCCACCATCAAAGGGCAGCTGCTTCATGTTGACACCACGAGCAGCATGCAGTACAGGACTCTTCTTGAGGCTGAAATGTTAGCTGTAAGTAGCAGCTAATTACTCTGCAGCTGTAGTTTTTGAGAAAGATGCTGATGATTTTAACCTACAGATGAAGTATTTAACAACAAGTTGAATGTTTTCTGACTTCCATATTTTAGTTCCATGTGATTGCCAGCTACCCGAAGGCATGGAACATGCCTCAATCCTGGCAGTGTGAGATTGAAGTGTACAAGGCCACTTACCACTTCATCTATGCACAGAAAAATTTCTTCACTGGTGAGTCGTACAAACAGAACAGTAACCGTATTAAAAATGTTTGGAAGCTCAGAAGGGGAGACCCATTAGAATCCAGATTATTTGTGTTTAAAGGGGAATTTAAATTTTTAGTGGGATTTGTTCACAATCATTATGAGAGACAAGAAGACAGATTTATTTTTTTAATGCATTGTAACGTATAAATAAACATAAATAAAAGTCTGCTTACAATTGAGTCAATGAAGGGTGCTTTTTACCGCCCATGAAGCCTTCTACAAACCCTGTTTCCATATGAGTTGAGAAATTGTGTTAGATGCAGTGTTGGGTTAGTTACTGAAAACCACTAACTAGCTACAGTTACTAGTTACTTTTATTTCAAAAGTAACTCAGTTACTAACTCAGTTACTCACACCAAAAATGTATGCATTACTGTGAAAAGTAACTATTTAGTTACTTATTTTTTTCCCCTTTTTTTAAGGCTCCCGTTAATGCCCTTTTAGCCTTCATTTCAGTACTGTTATTGGACTGGAGAATAATACAATCTGTTGATCAACTTGACATGCATTTGCATCACTGAACTCAGAACGCAAAGACAAAGATATGTTTCAAAGGGCCAATTTATTTCAGGCCAGAACAAATTGACAAAACTATTTTAAATAGCTGCAACATAATGGCACTTTAACTTTTACTTTAAGTAGATAGGATCTTTGATCCAAGACACAACTTACATTTAACTAAAATGTTATTTTCTTTGTGCTCGACAAAAGAAAAGTATTGAGAATGTCTCCATGTTAAAAAACTTGACTTCTGGCTTCGCCATGATGTCATGTTAGTTGTTATGAGAGTAGCGTATGTGTGTGTATGGTGTGGCCCTTTAAGATATGACAGCATGTGAAGTGAGTGGGCGAGAGGGGTGAGCGAGCGGCGACAGTGAGTGCGTGCAGATGCTCTAGCTTGGTGGGTGGCTGCGTCTAATAAAGTCACAAAGTTGCAACAAACCGCCGGCCTCGTCATTCGCCCTCAGCTGTAAAGACCCACTTCCGGGTAAAGTGAAGGTTGTTAGCCCCAAAGAGGAACGTCTCCCCTGCGCCCCTCAACTATGGTATCAGAATCAGAATCAGAATCAGCTTTATTGTCATTACGCAAGGTAACGAGATTGAGGCCATTCCATACAGTGCGATGTGTGCATGCTAGAAAAACAATGTGCAAATATATAAAAATATAAAAAATGTAGAAGTGCAATGAATATGGTGTGAAATGAATATATACATGAAAAAAAAGTATGGGAGTCCCCCCGCCCCCACCCACAGAAAGCACGCCTTTTCTTTTCCACCGCAGCGCTCCAATAAAACACACTCAGATCTTCTGTTTCAAGCCGATACTACATAAAAATAACGCAGTAATGCATCATGTAGTAACGGTAACTGAGTTACTGAATATAAAAAATAACGCTTTAGATTACTAGTTACCGCCGAAACTAACGGCGTTAGTCCCAACACTGGTTAGATGTAAATATAAACGGGGTACAATGATTTGCAAATCATTTTCAACCCATATTCAGTTGAATATGCTACAAAGACAACATATTTGATGTTCAAACTGATAAACTTTTTTTTTTTTGCAAATCATTAACTTTAGAATTTGATGCCAACAACACGTGACAAAGAAGTTGGGAAAGGTGGCAATAAATACTGATAAAGTTGAGGAATGCTCATCAAACACTTATTTGGAACATCCCACAGGTGAACAGGCAAATTGGGAACAGGTGGGTGCCATGATTGGGTATAAAAGTAGATTCCATGAAATGCTCAGTCATTCACAAACAAGGATGGGGCGAGGGTCACCACTTTGTCAACAAATGCGTGAGCAAATTGTTGAACAGTTTAGGAAAAACCTTTCTCATCCAGCTATTGCAAGGAATTTTGGGATTTACGGTCCGTAATATCATCAAAGGGTTCAGAGAATCTGGAGAAATCACTGCACGTAAGCAGCTAAGCCTGTGACCTTCGATCCCTCAGGCTGTACTGCATCAACAAGCAACATCAGTGTGTAAAGGATATCACCACATGGGCTCAAGAACACTTTAGAAACCCACTGTCAGTAACTACAGTTGGTCGCTACATCTGTAAGTGCAAGTTAAATCTCTCCTATGCAAGGCGAAAACCGTTTATCAACAACACCCAGAAACGCCGTCGGCTTCGCTGGGCCTGAGCTCATCTAAGATGGACTGATACAAAGTGGAAAAGTGTTTTGTGGTCTGACGAGTCCACATTTCAAATTGTTTTTGGAAACTTTGTACGTCGTGTCCTCCGGACCAAAGAGGAAACGAACCATCCGGATTGTTATAGGCGCAAAGTTGAAAAGCCAGCATGTGTGATGGTATGGGGGTGTATTAGTGCCCAAGACATGGGTAACTTACACATCTGTGAAGGCACCATTAATGCTGAAAGGTACATACAGGTTTTGGAGCAACATATGTTGCCATCCAAGCAACGTTACCATGGACGCCCCTGCTTATTTCAGCAAGACAATGCCAAGCCATGTGTTACATCAACGTGGCTTCGTAGTAAAAGAGTGCGAGTACTAGATTGGCCTGCCTGTAGTCCAGACCTGTCTCCTATTGAAAATGTGTGGCGCATTATGAAGCCTAAAATACCACAACAGAGACCCCCGGACTGTTGAACAACTTAAGCTGTACATCAAGCAAGAATGGGAAAGAATTCCACCTGAGAAGCTTAAAAAAATGGTCTCCTCAGTTCCCAAACGTTTACTGAGTGTTGTTAAAAAGAAACAGCAGATATTGTACAGTAACTGATGTTTTATTATGTTTGTTGACCTTCACAAGGTGAGTAGTAATCAGTGATGTTGTCGAAGGAAAAAGCAAACGATGTGATGCTTTATGAAAATGAATGCGTTGCCATACGCTTGAAATGAGTAAAATATGTAAATATCACATGTTATTATAAATGTGCCTGTCACTACATTACTTACTGTATATACATACTAACAGTGTGTATATAAAACCTTGATGGAGGTGTTTGGATGTTTTCTTAAGCGCTTTTATAGGCAAAAAAGAGTGACTCCTGTAGGCTCCATTGTTAGCGGACATTTGCTCACATATATCTACTAGTAGAATGCATAAAAAAAGAAAAACACATGTCTGCTTGTCTTACATAAGAATTATGAATGATAGCCAAAATTCCAAAAAAGTACAGTTCCCCTTTAAGATAAAATGACAGAGCAAGTGAAACACTGATTGGTTCTCTAAATTAGGCGTTCATGGTGAACTTGACACTTTTTGTGCCTTGTACCACAAATGGAATTTCAATTATTGGAAAGAACATATATTAATTCAAAATAATAGTAATAGCTGTGGCATTTATTGGGTGGCTTATTAGCATTTTTCCTATTGTTACAAGTACTTCATGTCATACTTTTCATAGCAACTTAAGGACTAAAAGCCCCACAGTTTCCTCGCTTATTGTTTATGAATTAATTTAAGAAATATATCAAGAACAGTTGAATTGTATTTTTGACATCCTATTAACACATTAAGAGTTGACTTTTTAATGACAAAAAAATAGCGAGCTTGCCTGACAAACTGACATTTGGGGAAGTCGTATCCTGGGATAGTCACACGCTGTCACATGACAATCACTACAAAATGTTTCTTATACATCGCTTTGTGTAGTCGGGATTTAATGAGTTCAAGTCAAGCACAAAGCTGTAACCTGACCATTTTTTGACCTGCATCATATGTAATGTTTTCTATACATTAAGATAGTGTCAAATGGTGAAACAAATCTTTGTCTCTGCCTTGGCAGATTTGATTCAGGACTGGGCGAGTGACAGCGCCCCAGACATCTACTCTTTTGTTCCCTATTCTTGGACATTCAAGGTGCTTTTTCACCAGTTTGAGATGATCTGGGCAGCAAACCAGCACAACTGGATCGACTGTTCCACTAAACAGCAGGAGAACGGTGAGGACAATTTAGTTGTGAATATAATGAAAAACACATTTTATATGTGTACATTTCAAAGTCCACTCTAATGATTACAAACATTTTTAGTTATACTTAAAAAGAAAAAAAAACTTAAACGTGGTTGAAGAATACAATATGACAAGTGTAGTCTGTGGACAAACATTTTGACTGTAAGCCTTGATACAGGGTACAAGAAGGTTCACTCTGTGCATTGCTCTCAGCACCTGAGTGTGAGTATTCAATATATTAAATAAACCGAGCGAATCTTCTTGTCAGTGATCTACAATCTTTGTCTCGGTGGTCGGAGGCGGGAAGGCTAGCTTACACACAGAAAGCTATTTGCTAGTAAGAAGCACTACAAAGTAACAATACAATGGTGGAAAAAAAGATGATTGTAAAGCTAAATGTCCAGTGTGAGAATAATTTGGCTTCAAGCGAGTGAGCAAGATGAGCCCATCTACACAGACCAATTTGTTGGAAAGTGATTGCAAAAAAAACTAACAAACCACACGACCCAGTTTTTCCACCAGTTTTGGATGCCTCTGACGCTGTAACCAAGTGCCATTTGTGACGTCACATATGGTATGGACAGATGTACTCGTCCGGGCATTTTTAGCTCATGCTCACTGCCAGGCCGCTTCTCTCCGCTCTTCCCTCTTGTGCCAACGCGAGCGATATACTGTTTATGAAGTTTATTTTTGACCGTAACTGACACAAAAAAGTGGTGACGTTTGACGTCAAAACACACTTCAAAACAGTTAACCATTTTCAGAAAATAAAGTGTAATATTTAGTGGAGAAGGTGGGGCCTGGAGGGTTTCATTTGCAATTTGGGAACCGTTTGCAGAAAGACTTGAACTACAGGTTGTAAGCAAGCTAAATATACACTAAAAGCATATCCTATACGTATTATCTACACTGAAAATTATTTGCCACTTGCCAAAATATAAAATTGTATTTCTAGAAATTTCCCTTTAGTTTTAAGAGCTATTTACTTATTTTTACAGTGTAGATTACAAGGAAGTGTGGTAAATGTAGGTTACAATATAATCATAATCATCATATAGTCTATACCTTATTTAAAAAAAGTAACACCCTTTTTGTTGAGTTGTGAGGAGGTGGGGCACGATGGCGAGCGCCTGGTGGCCGGGCACAGCCCGAAGAGGCAACGTGGGTCCCCCCTCCAATGGGCTCACCACCCATAGCAGGAGCCATAGAGGTCGGGTGCAATGTGAGCTGGGCGGCAGCCGAAGGCAGGGCACTTGGCCGTCCGATCCTCGGCTACAGAAGCTAGCTCTTTGGACGTGGAACGTCACCTCGCTGGGGGGGAAGGAGCCTGAGCTAGTGCGCGAGGTGAAGAAGTTCCGGCTAGATATAGTCTGACTCACTTTGACGCACAGCAAGGGCTCTGGAACCAGTTCTCTCGAGAGGGACTGGACTCTTTTCCACTCTGGCGTTGCCAGCAGTGAGAGCCGACGGGCTGGGGTGGCAATTCTTGTTGCCCCCCGGCTCAGAGCCTGTACGTTGGAATTCAACCCAGTGGACAAGAGGGTAGCTTCCCTCCGCCTTTGGGTGGGGGGACGGGTCCTGACTGTTGTTTGTGTTTACGCGCCATACGGCAGCTCAGGGTACCCACCCTTTTTGGATTCACTCGAGGGAGTACTTGAGAGTGCTCCCCCGGGTGATTCCCTCGTTCTACTGGGGTACCTCAACGCTCATATTGGCAACGACAGTGAAACCTGGAGAGACGTGATTGGGAAGAATGGCCGCCCGGATCTGAACCCGAGTGGTGTTTTGTTATTGGACTTTTGTGCCCGTCACAGATTGTCCATAACGAACACCATGTTCAAACATAAGGGTGTCCATATGTGCACTTGGCACCAGGACACCCTAGGCCGCAGTTCCATGATCGACTTTGTAGTTGTGTCATCGGATTTGCGGCCTCATGTTTTGGACACTCGGGTGAAGAGAGGGGCGGAGCTTTCTACCGATCACCACCTGGTGGTGAGTTGGCTACGATGGTGGGGGAGGATGCCGGACGGACCTGGCAGGCCCAAACACATTGTAAGGGTTTGCTGGGAACGTCTGGCAGAGTCTCCTGTCAGAGAGAGTTTCAATTCCCACCTCCGGAAGAACTTTGGACATGTCACGAGGGAGGTGCTGGACATTGAGACCGAGTGGACCATGTTCCGCACCTCTATTGTCGACGCGGCTGATTGGAGCTGTGGCCGCAAGGTAGTTGGTGCCTGTCGTGGCGGTAATCCTAGAACCCGTTGGTGGACACTGGCGGTGAGGGATGCCGTCAAGCTGAAGAAGGAGTCCTATCGGGTTCTTTTGGCTCATGGGACTCCTGAGGCAGCGGACAGGTACCGACAGGCCAAGCGGTGTGCAGCTTCAGCGGTCGCGGAGGCAAAAACTCGGAAATGGGAGGAGTTCGGGGAAGCCATGGAAAACGACTTCCGGACGGCTTTGAAGCGATTCTTGACCACCATCCGCCGCCTCAGGAAGGGGAAGCAGTGCACTGTCAACACCGTGTATGGTGAGGATGGTGTTCTGCTGACCTCGACTGCGGATGTTGTGGATCGATCGGTGGAGGGAATACTTCGAAGACCTCCTCAATCCCACCAACACGTCTTCCTATGAGAAAGCAGTGCCTGGGGAATCTGTAGTGGGCTCTCCTATTTCTGGGGCTGAGGTTGCTGAGGTAGTTAAAAAGCTCCTCGGTGGCAAGGCCCCGGGGGTGGATGTGATCCGCCCGAAGTTCCTTAAGGCTCTGGATGCTGTGGGGCTGTCTTGGTTGACAAGACTCTGCAGCATCGCGTGGACATTGGGTGCGGTACCTCTGAATTGGCAGACCAAGGTGGTGGTTCCTCTCTTTAAGAAGGGGAACCGGAGGGTGTGTTCTAACTATCGTGGGATCACACTCCTCAGCCTTCCCGGTAAGGTCTATTCAGGTGTACTGGAGAGGAGGCTACGCCGGATAGTCGAACCTCGGATTCAGGAGAAACAGTGTGGTTTTCGTCCTGGTCGTGGAGCTATGGACCAGCTCTATACTCTCGGCAGGGTCCTTGAGGGTGCATGGGAGTTTGCCCAGCCAGTCTACATGTGCTTTGTGGACTTGGAGAAGGCATTCGACCGTGTCCCTCGGGAAGTCCTGTGGGGAGTGCTCAGAGAGTATGGGGTATCGGACTGTCTGATTGTGGCAGTCCGCTCCCTGTATGATCAGTGTCAGAGCTTGGTCCGCATTGCCGGCAGTAAGTCGGACACGTTTCCAGTGAGGGTTGGACTCCGCCAAGGCTGCCCTTTGTCACCGATTCTGTTCATAACTTTTATGGACATAATTTCTAGGCGCAGTCAAGGCGTTGAGGGGATCCGGTTTGGTGGCTGCAGGATTAGGTCTCTGCTTTTTGCAGATGATGTGGTCCTGATGGCTTCATCTGGCCAGGATCTTCAGCTCTCACTGGATCGGTTCGCAGCTGAGTGTGAAGCGACTGGGATGAGAATCAGCACCTCCAAGTCAGAGTCCATGGTTCTTGCCCGGAAAAGGGTGGAGTGCCATCTCCGGGTTGCGGAGGAGAACCTGCCCCAAGTGGAGGAGTTCAAGTACCTCGGAGTCTTGTTCACGAGTGAGGGAAGAGTGGATCATGAGATCAACAGGCGGATCGGTGCGGCGTCTTCAGTAATGCGGACGCTGTATCCATCCGTTGTGGTGAAGAAGGAGCTGAGCTGGAAGGCAAAGCTCTCAATTTACCGGTCAATCTACGTTCCCATTCTCACCAATGGTCATGAGCTTTGGGTTATGACCGAAAGGACAAGATCACGGGTACAAGCGGCCCAAATGAGTTACCTCCGCCGGGTGGCGGCGCTCTCTATTAGAGATAGGGTGAGAAGCTCTGCCATCCGGGGGGAGCTTAAAGTAAAGCCGCTGCTCCTCCACATCGAGAGGAGCCAGATGAGGTGGTTCAGGCATCTGGTCAGGATGCCACCCGAACGCCTCCCTAGGGAGGTGTTTAGGGCACGTCCAACCGGTAGGAGGCCATGGGGAAGACCCAGGACACGTTGGGAGGACTATGTCTCCCGGCTGGCCTAGGAACGCCTCGGGATCCCCCGGGAAGAGCTGGACGAAGTGGCTGGGGAGAGGGAAGTCTGGGCTTCCCTGCTTAGGCTGCTGCCCCCGCGACCCGACCTCGGATAAGCGGAAGAAGATGGATGGATGGATGGATGGGGTGATACAGTGTATGATTTCACTAAATCCAACAATTCTGATTTTTTTGCAGTATACCTGGCAGCATGTGGCGAGACACTCAATATAGACTTCACTTTGCCTTTCAAAGAGTTTGTTCCAACAACTTGCCATACCCGCTTCAGCTTGAAGGTTAGTCATTTTCAAGGAATGACATGTTTGTTTCAAATGCAGTCCTGTTAAAATGTGTTTTTGTGTGAGTCAGTGCCATGTTTTTTCCTGTCTGCCTGCAGCAAGAATGCACCCTGTAGATTGCGCATACATTATTTTTAGATTCAGATGCATTTTTATGTCCTAGAGATACGATTTGACTCTGTGTATATGTGGATAGGAATTAACTCTGTGTATGTGGGTGTATCTAAGTACATTTTGACCTTTTCAGGCGGAGGATACAGACTTGCGTCTGTCTCTGCCTGAGTGCCACCCAAGCCGCTACCCCCTCCTAACCCTTGCCAAAGATTACCAGAATGTCAAGCTTCCCCATGACATGTTCATGCCAGGGGAGAATCAAAGTGCCCCTCCTCCAAAAAACAACAAGTCTCGGTGGAGGAATATCACCCACGCAGAGTAAGTAGGAATAAAGTCAATACAGTGTACTTGCAAAGACAGGACCTGATGAGTCACTAAATCAGGAATTGCAAAGGACAAAATAAAATGTCCATTGAAATCAAATGTATGATTTTTTTAAATTAATTTGTAGTTGTAGTAAAATAGGGCTGGGCGAATAATAAGTCAATTAATCAAGCAAAAATGTAAAATGAACTGAATCAGAAACTGCTCTTCATGATGTTCAATATTTATTTAATTTAAATTTTTGCTAACATAGATTGAGAGTCCATTTTATTTTTATTGTTTATCTATTTAGGATAATCAACAGTTCTTGACCTTGTAATTACAATGGTAAACATAAGTAAAAATAGGTGTATTGCATTTAAAATGGTTACTTGCATCATCATTATTATTATGTATTATTATTATTATTATAATCTATTATTATTATTATTATTATATATGATGATTACATTGGTGCTTAAACAAAAACAACAAAACCGAAAAAGTTGGACATAGTTTAAGCGCTTCTGACCACACAAGTGATCTACAAGAAAGGCTGACACAGCTCTGGATAGTGCAAGGTACGTGAAAAAACACTTAGCGCCGCCGTTTGCCGTGGAAGCTAACCACACCAACGGCTTCACTTCGCTGCCGAGCAACCATGAGTACGACAAGAAGTCGTCAACGGAGCAATACATCGTTGCCAGAAGTGGAACCGGACTCGAAAGCGTTAATAGGAACTCTACAAAACAATGCAATTAAGGTACAAGGCAATGTCTCCATGAACAGATTATCAATGGTGTCCAAACATATGTTGCAAGTCTCCAAGAACAGATTACAGAGAGAGAGAAAATAATATAGTGATGATATGATGGAAATGAGAAAGTTCAGAGAAGACAACACATCATTAAAACGGGAGATGGGAGAAGCTGAAAGAGGAGAATGCAACTTTGCGCCAACAGTTGAATGCCAAGTAGCAAGACAACACCCACTGAGACAACAGCAGTGTTGTGGAGAACATTAAAATAGAGATAGAAGCATTACGCCAACAGTTGCAACTCGATAACACTAATTTGGAGAACTTCAGGGAGGAGATAATAGAGTCTGACGGAAAACAAACATCGACATTCAACTACAAACTACAACGCTCCAATAGATTAACAAACAAGAAGATTTTTATTCAGGTGCACATTCGTCTGCACTTAACGTTCGTAGAGCAATTTGAAAGATTGCTGAACTGGAACTGAAAACCCTCAGCAGCAGAGATCAATAGTCCAGAATTAGATAAGGATATAGATCCAGATACAAATATTTGTATTTCATACTAGGAATAATCGTTCTTATTATACAGACAAACAATATAACGAAAACATTAAAATCAACAACAAACTGTCTTATTCATTTCAACAGCAGAAGTTTGTATGGAAACTATCATTTTTTGCAACAATTCAACAATCTCCTCAAAGTGATCGCTATCTCAGAAACATGGATTGATGCTAAAAAAGAATGCCGAGTACACCGTGGACAAGTCGCCACCTCATCGCAGAGCCAACACAGATTGACAGACAACATTCACACTCACAATCACACACTAGGGCCAATTTAATGTTGCCAATAAACCAATCCCCAGGTGCAAGTCTTTGGAAGTGGGAGGAAGCCTTTCATATCCTAAAATCCGAGCAGTATCTCAGGGCACAGCGGCACATTTATTGATAATATATTTACTAAGGATTTTGATATTTATACCACAAGTGGTCTGCTAATATCCAACATCATTGATCATTTGCCAGTTTTCACAATCTATGATGGAAACTATAAGAAGAGGAACATTGATAACACAATAACATTTCAAAGAATATGCACAGAACAATATATGACAGCTTTCAAATATGATCTGAGAGCTCAAAGTTGGTACAATGTATACAGTAGAAATTATTTAGATGATGCATGTTGTATTTTTTTTATACGTTCATGATGCATTATGACAAACATTGTCCATTGAAACAACATAGTAAAAAGCAAAAGAAAAACAATCAACAATGGATGACAAATGGAATGAAAAATGCTTGCAACAAAACAAAACGTATGGGAACAAGCTAACTACAGTCAATTATTAAACCGGGACAAAAACAATATGAGAGAAACATGGGAAATCCTAAAGAGCATTGTTAAAATGGTGCTTAGAAGGATTATCCTAAATACCTCTCAGACGGAAATGTAAAAATTACAATATGAACAAAGTACCGGTAGTTGAAAGCTTCAATAAGTACTTTGTGAACATTGAATCAAGTCTGGAGGAAAAGATTGCAGATCCTGAGTCGGTTGAGGACTTAAATGACACTATAGATAGAAATCCCAACTCAATGTTCCTCAAAGGTGTGACAAAAGAGGAAACAATCAATGTTGTGAAAAACTGTCAATCCAAGACATCAACTGATTGTAGCAGAATTGATATGGAAACGCTGAAAAAAGGTTACTGAAGAGATTTCAGAACCTTTATAGACAACCAATACGGATACAAAGCAAACATTTCAACATTAATGGCAGTAATCAAAATAACGGAAAAGATCACCAGTACAGTAGATAGCAAAAATGTGCTGCTGTAGTGATTATGGATTTAACAAAAGCATTTGACACAATTAATCAGAATATCTTAATAAACAAATTAGAACGGTATGGCATCAGAGGTTTGGTCTTGAACTGGGTAAAAAGCTACTTAACCAATAAGAAGCAATACGTAAAGATAGGAGAATAAACGTCTACGCAGCTGAACACATCTTGTGGCGTACTTCAGGGATCAATACTGGACCCAAAATTGTTTAATCTTCATATAAGCAACAGTTGTAAAGTTACAAATAACTTATAGTTGGTGCAAATGACACAACTAAGTTTTGTTTAGGACAGAACACACAGAAGCTAATACAAATAATAACAAAATAAATGAACAATCTTAAAAAGATGGTTTGACAAAAACAAACTATCTTAGAATCTCAGCAAAACAAAAATAATGCTTTTCGGTAACAGTGGCCTAGTGGTTAGAGTGTCCGCCCTGAGATCGGTAGGTTGTGAGTTCAAACCCCGGCCGAGTCATACCAAAGACTATAAAAAAATGGGACCCATTACCTCACTGCTTGGCACTCAGCATCAAGGGTTGGAATTGGGGGTTAAATCACCAAAATGATTCCCGGGCGCGGCCACCGCTGCTGCCCACTGCTCCCCTCACCTCCCAGGGGGTGATCAAGGGTGATGGGTCAAATGCAGAGAATAATCTCGCCACACCTAGTGTGTGTGTGACAATCATTGGTACTTTAACTTTAACTTTAACTTTAAAACGCAAACACAAATAGACGGAGTAGATATTGAAAGGGTAAAAGAAAACAAATGTTTGGGTGTAATAGATGATCAAATTAACTGGAAAACTGTTGTATAAATAAATATACAACAAAGTCTCAAAAACACCTCAATAATGCCATCCATCCATCCATCCATCTTCTTCCGCTTATTTGAGGTCTGGTCGCGGGGGCAGCAGCCTAAGCAGGGAAGCCCAGACTTTCCTCTTCCCAGCCACTTCGTCCAGCACTTCCCGGGGGATCCCGAGGCGTTCCCAGGCCAGCCGGGAGACATAGTTTTCCCAACGTCTCCTGGGTCGTCACCGTGGCCTCCTACCGGTTGGACGTGCCCTAAACACCTCCCGAGGAAGGCGTTCGGGTGGCATCCTGACCAGATGCCCGAACCACCTCATCTGGCTCCTCTCGATGTGGAGGAGCAGTGGCTTTACTTTGAGCTCCCCCCGGATGGCAGAGTTCGCTTCACACTCGGCTGCGAACCGATCCAGTGAGAGCTGAAGATCCTGACCACATCATCTGCAAAAAGCAGAGGCCTAATCTTGCAGCCACCAAACCGGATCCCCTCAACGCCTTGACTGCGCCTAGAAATTCACCCATAAAAGTTATGAACAGAATCTGTAACAAAGGGCAGCCTTGGCAGAGTCCAACCCTCACTGGAAACGTGTCCGACTTACTGCCGGCAATGCGGACCAAGCTCTGGCACTGATCGTACAGGGAGCGGACAGCCACAATCAGACAGTCCGATACCCCATACTCTCTGAGCACTCCCCACATGACCTCCCGAGGGACACGGTCAAATGCCTTCTCCAAGTCCACAAAGCACATGTAGACTGGTTGGGCAAACTCCCATGCACCCTCAAGGACCCTACCGAGAGTATAGAGCTAGTCCACAGTTCCACGGCCAGGACGAAAACCACACTGTTCCTCCTGAATCCGAGGTTCGACTATCCGGCGTAGCCTCCTCTCCAGTACAGCTGAATAGACCTTACCAGGAAGGCTGAGGAGTGTGATCCCACGTTAGTTGGAACACACCCTCCGGTTCCCCTTCTTAAAGAGAGGAACCACCACCCCGGTCTGCCAATCCAGAGGTACCGCCCCCGATGTCCACGCGATGCTGCAGAGTCTTGTCAACCAAGACAGCCCCACAGCATCCGGAGCCTTAAGGAACTCCGGGCGGTTCTCATCCACCCCCGGGGCCTTGCCACCGAGGAGCTTTTTAACTACCTCAGCAACCTCAGCCCCAGAAATAGGAGAGCCCACCACAGATTCCCCAGGCACTGCTTCCTCATAGGAAGACGTGTCGGTGGGATTGAGGAGGTCTTCGAAGTATTCCCTCAACCGATCCACAACATCCGCAGTCGAGGTCAGCAGAACACCATCCGCACCATACACGGTGTTGACAGTGCACTGCTTCCCCTTCCTGAGGCGGCGGATGGTGGTCCAGAATCGCTTCGAAGCCGTCCGGAAGTCGTTTTCCATGGCCTCGCCGAGTTTTTGCCTCCGCGACCGCTGAAGCCGCACACCGCTTGGCCTGTCGGTACCTGTCCGCTGCCTCCGGAGTCCTATGAGCCAAAATAACCCGATAGGACTCCTTCTTCAGCTTAAAGGCATCCCTCACCGCCGGTGTCCACCAACGGGTTCTAGGATTACCGCCACGACAGGCACTAACTACCTTGCGGCCACAGCTCCAATCAGCCGCCTCGACAATAGAGGAACATGGTTCACTCGGAATCAATGTCCAGCACCTCCCTCGTGACATGTTCAAAGTTCTTCCGGAGGTGGGAATTGAAACTCTCTCTGACAGGAGACTCTGCCAGACGTTCCCAGCAGACACTCACAATACGTTTGGGCCTGCCAGGTCTGTCCGGCATCCTCCCCCACCATCGCAGCCAACTCACCACCAGGTGGTGATCGGTAGAAAGCTCCGCCCCTCTCTTCACCAGAGTGTCCAAAACATGAGGCCGCAAATCTGATGACACAACTACAAAGTCGATCATGGAACTGCGTTCTAGGGTGTCCTGGTGCCAAGTGCACATATGGACACCCTTATGCTTGAACATGGTGTTCGTTATGGAAAATCTGTGACGAGCACAAAAGTCCAATAACAAAACACCACTCGGGTTCAGATCCGGGCGGCCATTCTTCCCAATCACGTCTCTCCAGGTTTCACTGTTGTTGCCAACATGAGCGTTGAAGTCACCCAGTAGGACAAGGGAATCACCCGGTGGCGCACTTTCCAGTACTCCCTCGAGTGTATCCAAAAAGGGTGGGTACTCTGAACTGCTGTTTGGTGCGTAAACACAAACAACAGTCAGGACCCGTCACCCCACCCGAAGGCGGAGGGAGGCTACCCTCTCGTCCACTGGGTTTAACTCCAACGTGCAGGCTTTGAGCCGGGGCGCAACAAGAATTGCCAACCCAGCTCGTCGCCTCTCACTGCATGCAATGCCAGTGTGGAAGAGAGTCCAGCCTCTCTCAAGAGAACTAGTACCAGAGCCCTTGCTGTGCGTCGAGGTGAGTCCGACTATATCCAGCCGGAACTTCTCTACCTCGCGCACGCGCTCAGGCTCCTTCCCCCTAGCTTATGTAGCCGAGGATCGGACCGCCAAGTGCCCTGCCTTCGGCTGCTGCCCAGCTCACAATGCACAATGGCCCCTCCCATGAGTGGTGAGCCCATTAGAGGGGGGACCCACGTTGCCTCTTCGGGCTGTGCCCGGCCGGGCCCCATGGGGACAGGCCAGGCGCTCGCCATCGTGCCCCAACTCCGGGCCTGGCTCCAGAGGGGGGCCCCGGTGACCCGCGTCCGGGCAAGGGAAATGGGCAATCTGAATCCTTGTTGTTTCATTCCCATAGAAGTCTTCGAGCTCAATAATAAATAAACAAAATATGTTCTCGACCAAAAATCAGTCCATATTCTCGACTGCTCGCTAGTATTACCAATCAATTAGAATATTACATAATGTTGGATATAGAGAACGTACAAACCCTTTATTTATTTAATTAAACATATTGAAATTCAACGACTTAGTGCACTTGCAAACAGCTAAAATTATACACAAAGCAAACTATAACCTGCTACCCAAGAATGTACAACAATTCTTCTCAACAAAAGAGGACAAATATAACCTTTAAGGACAATCTAATTGAAAACATTTGTATGCACGTACAACACTTAAAACTAGCGATGTCCGATAATATCGGCCTGCCGATATTATCGGCCGATAAATGCGTTAAAAATGTAATATCGGAAATTATCGGTATCGGTTTTTTTAATTATCGGTATCGTTTTTTTATTTTTATTTTTATTTTTTTATTTTTTATTAAATCAACATAAAAAACACAAGATACACTTACAATTAGTGCACGAACCCAAAAAACCTTCCTCCCCCATTTACACTCATTCACATAAAAGGGTTGTTTCTTTCTGTTATTAATATTCTGGTTCCTACTTTATATATCAATACAGTCTGCAAGGGATACAGTCCGTAAGCACACATGATTGTGCGTGCTGCTGGTCCACTAATAGTACTAACATTTAACAGTTAATTTGACTAATTTTCATTAATTACTAGTTTCAATGTAACTGTTTTTATATTGTTTTACTTTCTTTTTTATTCAATAAAATGTTTTTAATTTATTCATCTTATTTTATTTTATTAATTTTTTTTTAAAGTACCTTATCTTCACCATACCTGTTGTCCAAATTAGGCATAATAATGTGTTAATTCCACGACTGTATATATCGGTTGATATCGGTATCGGTTGATAGCGGTATCTGTAATTAAAGAGTTGGACAATATCGGAATATCGGATATCGGCAAAAAGCCATTATCGGGCATCCTTACTTAAAACCTTTAGCATATCAGTATGTGGAACTAAATTATGGAATGGATTAAATAAGGAAATCAAACAAAGCACTTATTAAGAAACTGTTCAAACTATAAGTGTTCACAAAGTACAAAGAAGAAGAATTATTTTTTTTTTTTAAATCTCATTCATCTCCTAGGTGAAACATAAATCACTTTACTATTTATTTATGAGAACTTTAATTATTGTGTATATGTTTATATATTTATATACAGTACTTATTTATGCATTTTTTTTTTTTACTTATCGTATAATTAATTTACTTATTTATTTATTCACCGTTCTGTCACAAACAGAGAACAAAGACATGGGATAAAACTGCTATTATATGAAAAGTGGTGGGATTAAATAAGCTCTGCTTTGTCCTACTCCTTTTCAGACGTGCCGTAATGAAACAACTGGAAATATGTGGTGCATTACATTGTATTTGTATTGTATGCATGTTTGAAATAAACTGAAACTAACTAACTAAATTGGTCTTCAAGTAATGTTGACAATGTTATGGTTCGTTGGCAATTATTTATGGGACAATATATCATCCAGCAAAATTTGGTATTGGCCCAAACCTAGTTACAAATACTTTAAATTTGGACAGGTCGCAAAGCTGCCTCACTTTATGCCGGATGCCACCGTTAAGAGCATTCGGCCAGATGCCAAAGGCTGCACCGTGGACCGTGGTTTGATTTTTGGCTTGAATTGTGAAAGATAAGAGAACTGTTGTACGTTTGGTTCAATAGTTTTGTGTTGAGCTGTTTAAAACAGGATACTTATAGAGATGTTATTATCAAGGGCCAAAAATTACACTTTAAAATTGAATATATGTTAAATGTAAACGGAACATAAAAACCTCTGTGATTAGAATTTAACTATGAAACCGCGTGGCCTTGGCAGAGAAGATTTGGCAAATATCCAAGTTATATTTGCTAAGGCTTGTATGAGTATTTACTCAGCTCTGCAGCTCATCCTACAAATGCACTTTCCTATTAAATGCGGCACCATTTCAAGGGTAATCAACAGTTTTATTGCCAATAAGCATTGTTACAACAAAGACACCCTCAACCAAGCACAAATGTCCTTACTTTTTGTCTTCAGTTTATTGTACAGCTCTGAATTGTGACTATGTTGTGATTAGTTTTTTTTTTCCCCCCAACATCAGAGCTGGCTGGGTGGACTGCTGGAGTGTACCAAACTTCCTGCTCATCATTGACTACACATGGCATCCCATTTATCCCCAAAAAGCAGATGAGCAACTTAAGCAGTCATGTAAACTTTCAGCTTTCTGTACCACAGTACTACACCATTCACACATTGTTTATAAAGACTTTTCAAACGCTCCTTCCTAATTTCAGTGTCTGAGATGGAAGAATCCATGCTGTCAGCTTTGCGGCCCCCAGAACACACTTCAGCACATCACATCCACCCACACTACACCTCTGCTTCAGCTGGCCACAGCCGAAAACCCACTGACCCCTCAGAGCTTCCCCCTGACAGACTTCATGTGGAGATGGAAATGTCCCCGGATTCTCAAATTCTGCTCTATGGACCTTTACTTCGAGCTTTAATTGCCATCAAAGTATGAACATGTTTAAATTGCAATGGAAACGTACATTTGGGCTTACACAACCCACAATCCATCAGTTGTCCTTCTAATATTTTCACAGGAAAACTATTTTGGCGAAGATGATATGTACACAGACTTTGAAACGACTGTGTCTAGTCCTGTTTTGTCCACGTCCTCATCTGGCCTCGGGTGGTCTCCTCTGGGAATGGAAGACAGTGGACATAAGGACACTTCCGACATACATCCTTTGGACCTGCGGCCTTGGGACATAACTGTTTACATCAATCTCTACAAAGTACATGGTCGACTACCTATGGTAAAACTTGCGACTCACGTTCTATTTGTATATCTTGTTCTAAAATGTAAAGTTAGATATTCGGTGGAACACACGTGTGCTAGGCAGTTTATAGGGTCAACAAGACAATCTTAAAAAGGAAGGCACTCCATGTACGCCTCTTGTCTTGCAGAGCATCTAGAAGATTTCCTTGTACACTTTTCTTGTTTGGATTATACTGCATTATAAATGTGTTGATACATGTCCTATTTTTCCCCCTGGGTACGTCCAGCACTGCAGCAGCGAGGGCCCAGAAGGTCCATCTGGATTTCTAGAGCGGTTATGTTTTGAAATGAAAAAAGGTTACAAAGAAACAATGCTTCAGCTACTACTGTCTCCTCTTCACATTTTCATCAGTGACAACTATCAGGTAAGAATACCAAGTAAAACTACATTAAATAGTGGAGATTTTTTTGTGCAGTGAAAAGAGATCTTCAGGAAAAAAGGGTGTAAAAGCAGATGGTTAAGGTGGTTGTTATATTCCTGTAATATACACTTTTACAAACACTGCTTTTAAAAAAGAACATTATTTCTGTACTTGTATGTGCGTGTGTAATAATGGAGCATATAGCTGATATGGTTGAACTCGGAAGAATGCGGGTTATATGCTTGTTTTTGTTTGAATGCGAACGCCCTCTAGGCAGCCACCTAACCGTAACATACATAAGCTTAAAAGGGAACTGCACTTTTTTTGGAATTTTGCCTCTCGTTCGCAATCATTATGAAAGACATGACGACATAGATTTTTTTAATACATTGTAAATATTAAATAAACGTAAATAAAAGTTGGGAGCTCCACTACTCCGCGCATAATATCCGATAAATAACCATTCAAAAAGCGCCAACAATACAATTTTGTGACTTGATTATTAACCAGGTATTAGTGATATTCACCTGGGGATAGGTTGATTGGCAACACTAAATTGGCCCTAGTGTGTGAATGTGAGTGTGAATGTTGTCTGTCTATCTGTGTTGGCCCTGCGATGAGGTGGCGACTTGTCCATGGTGTACCCCACCTTCCGCCCGATTGTAGCTGAGATAGGCTCCAGCGCCCCCCGCGACCCCAAAGGGAATAAGCGGTAGAACATGGATGGATGGATGGTATTAGTGATATTGTTTCCCTATGTTTACATCATCGAGTGGTCTGCGGTTTCCTCACTTCCCTGCTCCCTGTAAGTTTATAATTGATCATAAATCATGCATCTCACCTGGACATGAGACATCTGAGTAGGTAAGCCGACAAGTTGGGGCACTTTGACAGCCAATTTAGGACCTTAAAACCCTAATGGAGGTATTTGGATGTTTTTTATGGGCT
Organism: Nerophis lumbriciformis; assembly: GCF_033978685.3. Classification (NCBI taxonomy): domain Eukaryota; kingdom Metazoa; phylum Chordata; class Actinopteri; order Syngnathiformes; family Syngnathidae; genus Nerophis; species Nerophis lumbriciformis. The sequence goes on from NC_084576.2 coordinate 9,218,975, forward strand.
TTATAGGCAGAATTGAAGGTCTCTCATAGGATCCATTGTAAGTGAACTTTTGATTGAATTTATTAAATATTTAGAATGCACAACATGGAGCTGAGCACGAGTAAGACTGTAGAGATGATTTTGGACATCACAGAAATACTTCTCACCACAGTGGCCCTATTTATCTGTGATTTAAAAAAAAAAAAATCTTGCCAATAAATTGAGTTGGCACAAAAAGACAGACAATGGTTTGCTTGCAGATAAAATAGAGCATTACAATGTTGTTGAGAAATTTGAATGTAACCAATATTACAAGTTGAATTGGTTATGTGACGGACCTTGTAATCCAAACTACCGTATCACAAATCAACGTTCCGCAATGAAATGGCATATTCTTTTCCTAGCCCCCCAAAACACGATTTTAACGTGTAACATGCATATGAATAAGAAAAACACACCTCAGATAACAAATATCTTTAAAAAATTCTATACAAAAATAACTACAGTATTGTAATAATAATCTACAGCATTACATGGCATCTCCTGTGAGTTGCCTCTCCATCAAACATACCATCAGCAGTGTTACCATATTTTCATGGATGAATGTCCTCTGTTAAATAATTATGTTTACGCATTTATTTTGCATTGCCTCATTTTTGCTTCAGTATGGTGTAGATCAAAGGTCTTCAACAGGGTGTCCATGACCTGTGGATGTAAAATTTTTGGTTGATGAGACTTTTTAAAATATATACATACATTTCCATGGCAACTTCTCCACACGATTGAATGTTATTGTCAGCACACATTAATATGTTTATATCTCGCTAGCTATCTGCTATAAGATAATTATAGTGAGTGAGAAGCTGGATGGGCAGCACGGTGACACAGGGGTTAGTGCATGTGCCTCACAATACAAAGGTCCTGAGTAGTCCTGAGTTCAATCCCGGGCTCGGGATCTTTCTGTGTGGAGTTTGCATGTTCTCCCCGTGACTGCGTGGGTTCCCTCTGGGTACTCCGACTTCCTCCCACCTCCAAAAACATGCACCTGGGGATAGGTTGATTGGCAACAGTAAGTTGGCCCTAGTGTGTGAATGTGAGTGTGAATGTTGTCTGTCTATCTGCGTTGGTCTGTGATGAGGTGGCGACTTGTCTACGGTGTACCTCGTCTTCCGCCCGAATGCAGCTGAGATAGGCTCCAGCACCCCCCGCGACTCCAAAAGGGACAAGCGGTAGAAAACGGATGGATGGATGGATGGATGGATGGAGATGCTGCATGTTTCGGGCAGATCTTATGGGGCTATTTGGCAGTGGGGAAGGCTCATAACCATCAACCGAGAAACAACTCGTATTCCAAAAAATCTTGTGAGCAAGGGCACTTGTAAGCCGAGGTACCACTATATATGTACTGTACCGCATATTAAGAAATCAGTAATAATTCCACTGTTTGTTTATAAGAACATTGTTATTGTGCTATATGCTATATATTTCCTTCTTTGGGTGACAGCGCCCAACAGCCGATGGTGTGTTGAAGGATGGACACCTAAGCCTGTCCGGGCTGCAGATGAGGGCGCATGCCATGTTCTCCGCTCAGGGATTGCCACCAGGAAGTGACACCCTGGAGTATGCCTGGCTCATTGACATGCAGGCAGGAAGTCTCACTGGCAGGGTGACTGTTCCACAGGTGTGTGTGTGTGTTATCTAACAAATTAAATGGATGGCTTCTATTTCTAATCATTTGAATCTCTTTGAATGCATCTGTGTGTTTGACGGATAGGTGGCGAGCTTGTTCGAATGGGGAGAGACTTTCGTTTTCCATGTGGTGTCACGTGAGTTCCAGCTTGAACAACCAAAGTCTTCTGTCATTTGCCAGCATGGCGTTGACCGCCGCATCTGTGATGCTAAGGTATTACCACATTCATGTAAAAATGTGGCATGTTAATAATGTTTTTACCGCTTCAACCTCATCTGCTCCAGCTATAGACTTTTCTTCAATACAGCAGTACACCTCTGAATTATACTGTAATTTGATCATACGGTACATGGCTGATTTAAAACAATTACAGTACGTTGGTATTGTTTTCTCAAATGTTCAGGAACATTTAAAAAATACTGTAATGTTTGTGGTATTTCATTTATGATAGTTAAAAATGTAATTAACAGACATTGCTATAGACTATGTGACGATTGTATTTCAAAATTAAATACATAGAGACTGATAAACTAAGCAGAGATAGTTGGGCTTTACAGAAATGTCTCACCCAAGGCACTCAGGGGGCTTTTGACGCAATCACTGTAAACCACCCAATGTGTTGTTGTTTCAGTTGACATGCTTACCCGGTCACTGTCGATCGTCAGAGGAGCTCAAGTACACCATGATGCGACTGGCCATGGATGGAGTGGACCTTTTTATTGTTGAACATGGTTGTGCTGCCAACATCAAAGTAATGAACCCCACACTTACTGTATTTACTTAATGATAATGATGATTTATTGTAAAAGAATATAATTTTGCTGTCATGTGGAAACCCCCTCCCCCAATGAACAGTAATTGGAATAGCGCCAATTCACAACAGAAGTTATTGCAATGCACTTCACACACACACACACTAACGACAGAGCAGGTTTACAACAACGCTTCTCATACATTGCAGAGAACCAACTGAACGTTGCATTAGCACGTACTTGGTCCCTTTTGTGAAGAAAACTAAAATGCAACCCAGGAAGATATGTGACTTTTTGTTTAAATGTATGTACATGTTAACTATGAATTGTACAGTGGAACCTCTTTGTCGGGCCCGTTTATATTGAAAATTAGTCCATGTAGACCAACTCATTAGGTCTAGGACAATCGCAGTCTTTTATAACAAGTACCCACTCAAGATGACATCGACATACACTACCTTTGTTGACATAACATTTGAGGACCCAAAAGGGTCATTTCTATGAACAATCAGTCCGTTTATGTTGACATGCGTTGTACTATTGTTAACTTCATCATCAGCTCACAACCACAACAGCAACATTTGTATTGTAGTTTGTTTGGAAGAGACCAATCACATTTTGAATATACCGTAAATATATGCATACTGCTGAATTTAGCATGGTGGTAGTTTCTTTCCATAGTCACTGATGTACCATACTAAAAGTGAGTACATTTTATTTATATAGCACTTCTCACAGAAAGAGCTCACAAAGTGCTTCACATGGTTAGAAAACAAACAGTACAATCCAATATCAACATATAACATGAGGCAACAAAAGGAAGATTGCAGATAAAATGATAAATATGATTATACAAATAATTAATAAAAAAAAAAAAAAATTTATTATGGAATATTACAGAAATATTACTGGATATAAAATAAAAATACAATATCTTACACAAATCTAAGGTCATGTTACATAGCATTAAAACGTGTTACTTTCTGGTTAGGGTAAAGTAGGTATCAAAATAAAAGCATTACAGTATTCATCTAGATACTACCACAGCAACTTACAAAATGCACCCATTTACTTATTTCTAAGCTTGTTAGTCATCGGAAGAATGATTTATGCATGTATGAAAGTTGTATTATATATTTCAAGACATACAACATAATTACAGCAGCAGCTCTGTTTGATAAGAGTATGACATATGTGGTAACTGAAGAATCTAATAAGAAATATGCACATATCGAGGAAAACGCACTCAACAAACTGCTGTATGTTAACAATCTGTATAATCATACATTGTCCTCAAGTGTCTGACGAAAGTCGCAAGTAAATGTGCAAGCAATTGCTCGTTTCGGTTTTAGTTATGGTGACAACTAACATGAGTTAACTAGTGCCAAGGACACGTTAAACAGGGTTCATTAAACTGTTTTTTTATGATCATTACTCCAGATGGGTATTATTCGTGTGGCCAACTGCAACCTGCACAATCAGGCAGTGGGAGAGGGCATCAGTGCTGTGGTGCAGGACGTAAACATTCGACAGTACATTGAACAGCAGCAGCACAGTGAGGTAAACAGGCTGCCACCAGCTGGGCAGGGGCAAGGTCCAGGTCAGCCTCCAAGTCTTTGCCAAGCCCCAGTGCTGCGACGCTCTGTCTGGCTGGAGGCAGGCTCAGTCAACCTGAATCTCATAACAGCAGACATTGCCCTGGCTGCTGACCACTCGGCCAAATGTGAAGTCCAACGACATTTTCTAGAACTACATGATGCACAGACCAAAAGGTAGATATGTCCAATCTGTCATTTGGTGTTTTCAGCCTTATTTATGGATGATTAGCTATCAGCTTGTTTATTTTGTATTTTCTTTACCTCGTTTTTTCCCAAGACTTTGGTTCTTGTGGCCTGAAGAGGCTGGCATTCGAAACAAGCGCGGAAGAAATCGCTGTGGCTGTCTTGGAGGCTGCCGGTTCTTTGCCGGAACCAATATAGGCCTGGATTTCTTCAAACTTGAAGAGATGACACCTTCCTCTTCGTCCGCATTCTCTTCCTCCAGCACTGAGTCTGACATGTGTTATGGTCAGTCATTGCTTCACCCTGGGGAGTGGATCATGACCAAAGAAACACCAAAAGTGGATGGTATGAATTGATTAAGTGATACATACAGTATGCAGCTCTGCCAACATGTACGCATTTTGACTCTTCAAAACGCTTCACTGTTCTTCGGGTACACATTTTGTTACATTTTACTGGTTTGAGTTTAATTGAGGCACGAGTGCTGGGGTGTTCAAACTTTTTCCACTAAGTTGAAAATGGATGGATGGATGGGCTTCACACTGAAAAATCAAAAGATGCAGAAGCTATTTTATATATTTATTTTTCCATTCAATCTATAGATAGAATGGAAAAGAAAAAAACAGCCTTCATGTCACCTTTGTTTTTATTAGGGGTGCACGATAAATATAGGACATATACCGGTAATTATCATGCCGATATGAGGAATTACTACATCTTATTGATACAGCCAAAAACAATTCTCTGATAATCAATGTAAAACTCAAATGAGGCAAAATTACCTATAATGTGTGTTAGAGTTAAGTGCTCCTTTTCTCCTGCTCGCCTGTCGTAAACATCCCCTGAGTTCCTTGTAAACTAACTGGGCTTCGATAGTGTGGGACTTTTGTTTTTAGAGAAATATGTTTTTTTGTGCTATTTGCCTCAAAAGTTCTGCAATCATGCATACCTTGAGGAGAAAATTAATATCGAGTTTCAACACATCAAACCTTATCGGCCACCTGAAACGCTGGCATCGCAACAACGATGTTTTGAAAGCTTACCAAGGCGCCTGCTGCTAAAGAAGCTGACCCAAAGTCAGCCGCAAAGAAAGGTGTCCACAAACTACACTTGGAATCTACATTTGAAAAATATTACATATGAATAAGTTAATAATAGTGCTGGTCTTGAGAAGCAGTTATCTGTATCCATATCGGCTTGAAAAAAAAATACATTGTGCTTCCTTAGTTTTTAATGTCAATATTTAAACTTTTTCTCTTTACTCTACACATATTTTCTCTTTTTTATTCAACTTGTGTGTTTTTTTAACAGTATTTTTACAAAGTGTGGCGGGCCGTTAAAAAATTTGCCGGGCCACACATTTGGACACCCCTGCAATAGGGTATGCTACACCGGCACACTCCTACCCTTGCAAATCCTCTTGAAATTAATCTATTGCCACAGCGACACAGGCCGTAATGGCTATGATTGGTCAGCTTGTAGAACATTGTTTTGTGTATAACCTTGAAGACATTCGTCTTCAAGGTTGGCAGGCCTAACTAAGTATGTGAAATATTTACGTTGTTACTGTACATTTTTTTTTTTTGCAGGAAGGGTTGTTGGACTAAAAACCGATACACACTCACCCTGCCTGCCTCCTGAGGTGCCTGAGAGGCGTGGTCAACAGCACTTAAGTCTCCAGGTACCCCAACGCTCTCACAGCTCTGCCTCCTCCTCTGAAGAAAATAGTTCCTCTAGTGCGGCATTGCCCTTACTGGCTGGAGAAAGGGACACCCCCTCGCCAAGTGTTGAACAACGCGCGTTTCCTGTGAATGGCAAAATTCCTGTTGAGTGAGTGGCCTAGAGAATGCTTTTGATTGTTATTGACAATATCTGACTGTTTTTTTTTGCTTAGAATATTTAATAAGGTATACGCAAGGCTGGATTATGCTTCCTTGTTGGGCGCCAGTGTACGCTATGCTGCCCTCCCACCCCCAAATTAACAAAACCTAAAACCAGTGAAGTTGGCACGTTGTGTAATTTGTAAATAAATATAGAATACAATGATTTGCAAATCCTTTTCAACTTATATTCAATTGAATAGACTGCAAAGACAAGATATTTCATGTTTGAACAGAGAAACTTGATTTATTTTTGCAAATCATTATTTTAGAATTTAACGGCAGTAACACGTTGCAAAAAAGTTGGCACAGGGGCATTTTTACCACTGTGTTACATGGTCTTTCCTTTTAACAACACTCAGTAAACGTTTGGGAACTGAAGAGACCAATTTTTGAAGCTTTTCAGGTGGAATTATTTCCCATTCTTGCTTGATGTACAGCTTAAATTGTTCCACAGTCTGGGGTCTCCGTTGTCTTATTTTATGCTTGATAATAAGCCACACATGTACAATGGGAGACAGGTCTGGACTAAAGGCAGGCCAGTCTAGTACCCGGACTCTTTTAATATGAAGCCACGCTGTTGTAACACGTGGCTTGGCATTATCTTCCTGAAATAAGCAGTGTCCATGATAATGTTGCTTGGATGGCAACATATGTTGCTCCGAAACCTGTATGTACCTTTCAGCATTAATGGTGCCTTCACAGATGTGTAAGTTACCCATGCCTTGGGCACGAATACACCCCCATACCATCACAGATGCTGGCTTTTGAACTTTGCGCCTATAACAATCCGGATGGTTCTTTTCCTCTTTGTTCCGGAGGAAACGACATCCACAGTTTCCAAAAACAAATTGAATTGTGAACTCGTCAGACCACACAACACTTTTACACTTTGCATCAGTCCATCTTGGATGAGCTCGGGCCCAGCGAAGCCGGCGGCGTTTCTGGTTGTTGTTGATAAATGGCTTTGGCTTTGCATAGGAGAGTTTTAACTTGCACTTACAGATTTAGCGACAAACTGTAGTTACTGACAGTGGTTTTCTGAAGTGTTCCTGAGCCCATGTGGTGATATCCTTTAAACACTGATGTCGCTTTTTGATGCAGTACCGCCTGAGGGATCGAAGGTCACAGGCTTAGCCGCTTACGTGCAGTGATTTCTCCAGATTATCTGAACATTTTGATGATATTACGGACCATAGATGGTGAAATCCGTAAATTCCTTGCAATAGCTCGTTGAGAAATGTTGTTCTTAAACTGTTGGGCAATTTGCTGACAGATTTGTTCACAAAGTGGTGACTCTTTCCCCATCCTTGTTTGTGAATGACTGAGTATTTCATGGAAGCTGCTTTTAAACCCAATCATGGCACCCACCTGTTCCCAATTAGATTGTTCACCTGTGGGATGTTCCAAATAAGTGTTAACTCGTCAGACCACACAACACTTTTACACTTTGCATCAGTCCATCTTGGATGAGCTCGGGCCCAGCGAAGCCGGCGGCGTTTCTGGTTGTTGTTGATAAATGGCTTTGGCTTTGCATAGGAGAGTTTTAACTTGCACTTACAGATTTAGCGACAAACTGTAGTTACTGACAGTGGTTTTCTGAAGTGTTCCTGAGCCCATGTGGTGATATCCTTTAAACACTGATGTCGCTTTTTGATGCAGTACCGCCTGAGGGATCGAAGGTCACAGGCTTAGCCGCTTACGTGCAGTGATTTCTCCAGATTATCTGAACATTTTGATGATATTACGGACCGTAGATGGTGAAATCCGTAAATTCCTTGCAATAGCTCGTTGAGAAATGTTGTTCTTAAACTGTTGGGCAATTTGCTGACAGATTTGTTCACAAAGTGGTGACTCTTTCCCCATCCTTGTTTGTGAATGACTGAGTATTTCATGGAAGCTGCTTTTAAACCCAATCATGGCACCCACCTGTTCCCAATTAGATTGTTCACCTGTGGGATGTTCCAAATAAGTGTTTGATGAGCATTCCTCAACTTTCTCAGTCTTTTTTGCCACTTGTGCCAGCTTTTTTGAAACATGTTGCAGGCATCAAATTCCAAATGAGCTAATATTTGCAAAACATAACAAAGTTTTCCAGTTTGAACGTTAAGTGTCTTGTCTTAGAAGTCTATTAAATTGAGTGTAGGTTGAAAGGGATTAGCAAATCATTGTATTCTGTTTTTATGTACGATTTACACAACATGCCAACTTCACTGGGTTTGGGTTTTGTACATTGTGCCGTGTTGACATGGACCTTAAAGGCTGCGAATGGTCAGCTTGTACCACAGTATTTCCTGTGTATGCAACATTTCCGGAGGGCGTAGAACCCACTGTCGCAAACGCCTTCTTTGATTCCTGATCAATGTTTGCAATAAATGTTCTTAGTTCCAGCTCCAACAACAGTCTTCATCTCTCTTTATTTGCCATTGGATTGTCGCGACAAAGAAAGCTAACAAGCTAATTTTGTAAATAGTCGACAAGAGCCATAATTTCTCCTTTAGTTGTGTAAAACAAACGCCTGTTTTGGCAGAAAATTCCACCTCACATGTTATACACAGAGCTAAAAAATCATAACGGATTAGGAGGGGGCAACATAGTGGCCACACAGGAGCATAATCCAGGTTTTACTGTGTTGAAAACTTCAAATAGAAATCATGCAGCTGTAAATTTTGCATTTGCGCCTTTTACAGGACTTTCAGGGATATCCCAGAGGTTTCTCCCATTTCACCCAACAACTCTCAGGAACGCTCTTCAGTGCGCTCCCCTCTCTGCTCTCCTCTTAAACGACAGTCTTCTGTACACTCAGGACGATTAGGCAGCACCAAAAGTCTGTCAGCTGCTGTCTTCAACGAAAAGCCCCCCCCAGTACTGTCTGGAGGCGTCCAGTTCAGCTGTGATGTTTCACGCAGTGACGAGAACGTCCTGGATTCGCCACGTCAGCGTCGGAGCTATGGCTCCTTCCCTTTCACGCCTTCAGCGGACTCCAATACCTTCCATCAGTACCGCTCCGCCGACTCCAGCATGTCGGTGGCTGACAGTGAAGCTTACTTTTCTGCCGCTGAGGACTTTGAGCCAATCAGCAGTGCTGATGAGGGTCCAGGGACGTACCCGGGCCGTAAAAAGAGGAGGAGGCAGCAGATGCAGCAACCCCAGCAGCCCCCGTATTACATGGAGAACTACAGGTTAGCTTGACCCTATGATTACAAATATAGGACTCTACTTTAGTTTTAGTGGCGCTTTGAAGGGAGTTTTGAAAATAAGTTACAACATGTTACTTCATGTAAGGTTAAATGTTGAATCAGAGTGTTGTTTCGGTACAGCTACCAAATCTGTCAAGAACAAATAGATTCAGCATTGCCATCTATATTTAAATGGCACTTTAACAGAATTAAGGGCAGCACAAGAGGGGTTAGTGCGTCTGCCTCACAATACGAAGGTCCTGAGTAGTCCTGGGTTCAATCCCGGGCTTGGGATCTTTCTGTGTGGAGTTTGCATGTTCTCCCCGTGACTGCGTGGGTTCCCTCCGGGTACTCCAGCTTTCTCCCACCTCCAAAGACATGCACCTGGGGATAGGTTGATTGCAACACTAAATTGACCCTAGTGTGTGAATGTTGTCTGTCTATCTGTGTTGGCCCTGCGATGAGGTGGCGACTTGTCCAGGGTGTACCCCGTCTTCCGCCCGATTGTAGCTGAGATAGGCTCCAGCGCCCCCCGCGACCCTGTAGAGAATAAGCGGTAGCAAATGGATGGGATGGATGGATTTAACAGAATTAGGATGTAAGGAAAAACATTCTCAGATTTACAGTTTATAAATCAAACATACCATACCATTCCATAAAATGGTTCATTACGCCTTTTTAATGGTTTGATTTTATTTTAAACGCAAGAAAAATGTGCTTAATGGCAAGCAAACCTTTGATTACTTGTATGACTGACGAATACAATAATTGCAAAATATCTTGTCTCTATTGTACCAGCATACTGTATGCTTGTCTATTATAAATTCATGATATTGTTTAATGCGCATTTAATGCTCGTTTTAAATATTTAAAGCGACACTGGTCTTAACGACTTTTATTTATTACTCAGAGTCAGTGGAGCCGGATGGAAGGGATGTTGTAGTGAGTAAGATGTATGATCCATTAGCTGCAAGACCATTTACTGCTGGTTGGCTATGCAAATTTGATGTCTCTTTTCTTTCCAAACATGCTGTCATTATCTGTTTCCTCAATTGTAAACACTGTTATTTATTTTCCCATCTATGTAATTGCCGCACACACACGAATAACCATTGCAGAGGCATACACAGTTTCTGGTGTTACACGTCTGTGCAATTAAAGAACCCCCCACCCCCTACACCCATCATTGCTGGGACAAAATGTGTTCATGTCGATTGTAGCTGCTGCGTTGAAAATAGATGTGTGTACATTAAAGGGATAACCTTTTACACAACTATTTCCTTTTAAATACACAAATGTATATCAGTGCAGACACATTAATTGATGCTATTAAGTATTTGATACAATAATACTATATTTAATTTGGACTTACACTATTGTGCATCTGTATAAAATATGACTGTTATAACAAAAGTTTAGGATTAGATCTTTTTGAAGTGTCCATGGCAGCTGATATGAATCCACCGAGCAACAGGTTTATCACAGTTCACATAATTATTTAAAGTGTGACACGACAGTGAAACACAACACATTATTTTAGTAGACATCCTGATTACTAATTGACAGTAAATGCTTTACTCAGCATCACTTTAATTTGAATCTCACAACACCACACCTACATTATTTAAATTGTCTGTTTTATTTCATTTAGCCGGAGTTCCATCTACCACAGTGTTGAGGGTCCTCTTGCTTACGTTCTCAATGGCGAGCTTATCACTGAGCCCCGCCCACTGCCTCTGCCACCAATGTTGCCCCCACTGCCTTCTCAGCCCCTTCCGAGCCACATATCCCAGGCCTCCTTTGTATCTGCTCTGGCCATGGAGGAAGAGAGCTCAGTGGAAGCTGAGAAAACAGCTGAGCCTGGTCCAGTAACCCGACAGCCCCACTTGATGGTGTGCTACCAAAACTACCTGGCTCAATATCAAGTAAGCATATTATCTAAAATTTCTGATACAGTAGAACATGCTTATTGGTCGACCGCCCGTCAAAGTTAACCAATCTAACAATCCTTGAATTCATAAACTGGGTGTCGCCAATCGCTATATATTATTTTGCTGCATAAATGGGTGATTCTTCCTGAGGTCTGATATTAAACTAGAAGTATTGAAGCAAACACTTTACTCCTCCTTCGCATAACCAGCACTTTACAAATTGTATATTTACCATCCAAAGCCCAAACTTGGAAATAATTCCTTGTGTGTGCATATTAGCAAGCATATACTGCCAGGCAATACTTTATGCAATATTGTTTTTGGCAGAAAAATACTAAATATCAAGTTTATGTGCCAATTTTGGCCGATAATATTGATCAGCTGATATTTTCTGGTATGATAACTTTTTTGTTGTGTTTGTGTGTTGTCTGCTTTGTTCCTATAAGGTCTCCAACTGGTCTGTCAAGCAGCCCACTAACAAGAGGACTTCTAAGTCGTCACTACACCGACCGTTAGATCTTGACACACCCACAAGTGAAGAAAGCTCCGCCTCCTTTGACCAATTGTCTGTTCCAAGCTTTAAGGTTGTTGTGAATTCATTTAGTTTGTCATGATTTAGTTTACTTTTTCAAAGTATACATTTGAATCCACATTACAACTGTATATTAATATTGATATATTTCAGGTGACAAAACAGGGCCTTTCAGCCAGTTCTCTGTTAGATAGAGGACTTCAGTTGATGGGCGATAACAACAGGTATTCATGAAACTAAAATATATGTTTTGTATATCTTATGTGATAATAGGCCTATTCTCTCACATCCTTGGTAGCAACCACTTTTTGATGTTTTTTTTCATGACCAGTTTGTGCAAATAATTAAAAAAAAGTGATTATTTAAACTTACTATTTAATTTGCTTGAAAAGTAATTGAATTAGTAATGTATTTACTCCTTCATAAGTTTAAAGAGAAAGTAATTGTTGTATTACTTTTTTTATGTAAGATCATTCAGATTTTTAAGCGTGGGTTTCACAGACCAGTTGCTTCAGTAAAACACCATTGACAGGTACTTCATTTAACTAAGTATTTACTGAACCTCTAACTACAACTGTAGGCCCACATTAAAATATTTGCTTCACAACTAAAACAATTAGCTTAGTAGTGGCTAGTGCCGTTGACAAATGTTTCATAAAATTAGAGTTTTGAATTAAATGGATACAGACAAACACTTTACGTACACTTCACATGCCTTTTACATTAATAACATTGAAGTAGTAAAATGGCACTTTTAAATCAGTCTTTCACAAATCAGAAAAAAACAGTTTATTTGCAGATCCTGTCTTTTGCTTGACTGAGCAAGCAAGGTCAGGTAACAGCTGTTAGATATTAATGCAAAGGAACGCACCGCTTTTGACTGTTGGTATCGGTGTTATAACATTGTAAATAATTAGATTAGCTGTTACTACAAAACAATAACAGTGTTGGTTTTGCACTGGTCTGAATACTCACTGTTCATGACAAACTATAAAATTATATTTTGTCTTCTCTCTAGCACTCCATACACTCCCCTGGATAAGAGAGCAATGGACAACATTGATGAAGATACAACAACAGATGACTGGACTCTGGAGCAGCCTTTGGCTCAGACCAGGACCACGGCTATCGTGGAGGTGAAAGGAGCCATTAATGTGGTTCTTACACCTCTTGTGGCTGAGACGCTGGACAGGTAGTAAACAGTATCTGCTTTTTTAGACCACACAATAAAACATACACTTCTGATCAAAGTGAGAAGACCACTTGAAAAAATGCATGCAAAAAAAAAGAAAAAAAAGAATTGGGATCAGAGACCAGTTTGAGCTGGTAATTTAGTAAGAACAACAATGTAATTGAAATGGGCTGTGCATGCTTCTTCTTCTTCTCCAGATCAACAGGGAACTGCACTTTTTTTGGAATTTTTTGGAATTTCATTGACAATCACTATGTAAGACTAGAACACGTTTTTCTTTTTTTATGCATTCTAACTCGTAAAATACAGCCAGTACAAGGTGGCTAACAATGGTGCTAATAGGATCACACTAAATTAACATCTACAAACCGCAAATAATACTAATTTACATTTCGTGACCTGAATATATATACTTACAGTATATTACCAAATAGCAGCCCGGGCGTTTATTTCACAAAATCGATTTTGAAGACAGGCGTTAAAAGAAACAGGCGGTTATTTGCACAAGGCTTTTATATATTTTTGCACCAGGCCATTATTTGGTTACAATGGTTACTGTCCAGTAGTTTTTTTTTTCGTACAAAAAACTTTAAAGTAAAAGCTATTGTAAATATACAAACAAAAAAACAAGAGATCAACATGGGTAGGCTATCAAAAGACAAGAGATCAACAAGGCCTCAACATGGCAGTAGTGCAACAATTGTCAAATACAATACCAATACTAAAAATAAATAACTTTTTAAATAAAGCAGGCTACCGGGAAAAATAAAATTATGGTACCAAGTACTCAAGTATAAAACCCACCATCAAAACAGAACAATAATACTGTCACTTAAATAAAACAAAGGCTACAGTACTCCAAGTTTTAAATAAAGCAGTATACAGGAAAAATAAAATGATGGTACCAAGTACTCTATAAAACCATCAAAACAATAATACTGCAGCAAACGCAACCCCAAATGCAACTCAACCCCACTCATCATCCTCCTCCTCCTCCCCTTCCTCCTTTTTCTCTTCCTCCCCCTCCTCTCCCTCACCCCCCTCATCATCATCCTCCTTTTCAATCACAAGTTCTTCTCGACGGGAGCGTCCTTCTGTGCAACAGTTGTTCTCCTCCTGAGGGTAAAGTTGTTCCGACGCAGGAATCGATTAAGCCAGCCACTCGTTGCACCAAACACCACCCCGTTGTCTCTCGTGTCACTCGCGGTGGCATACAACTCCTTGGCCTTAATGCGGATCATTTTGCGGGACACACGGTGGTTCAGTCCACGAACGTGATGTATCCACTGACACAAATTAGCATCAAGCTCGTCGCTCACTTTCTTCTTACCTCCACCAGATAAGCGGGCCCGTTTTCCATCGATTGCCGACTGAGATAGTAGTTCTCCCTTTTTTTGTTTCCATTCTCGTACACGTTTTGGGTCAATGTTAAACTGCCTGGCCGCTGCCAAACCAAAATTCTGCTCTGCATATTTCACAACCGCTAGCTTGAACTTTAAGTCAAACTTTCTGTTCTTCTTCCCCCTTAAAGTATTCCCGTCCATCAGTTGTATCCTGTTCATTCAACTCACTGCTACTGTTGCTTGCCATGTTGAAACTTTTCCTCGTGGGTTTGTTGTTGTCGTTGAGTGTGTGTTACGCTATATGCGGTGACCCATTGCAATATGTTGATTACCCAGAATCCCCACGTAACGTAAGCCATCACGGCACAGATTTCGTTAAGCCTTTGATTGTCATGTAACTCTCTGGACTCCACGCGTCTGCTGTTACCGTAATTACCAGAATTACTGCACATTTGCTTTTCCTTTTAGCTTATAAATTGGGCTTAATGAAATTAATATGATTTTAATCTAAATTATGCAAATAACAGCCCATGGGCAACTATTTCGACATAGGCGGTTATTAGGAAGAGGCGGTTAATTCACAAAATGGGGTCAGACCCCGGGCGGCTATTTGCCCAAGGGCGTTTATTTGGTTATATACGGTAAATTAAATATATATATAATTAGTAGGAGTGTAACGGTACACAAACATTTCGGTTCGGTACGTACGTCGGTTTAGAGGTCACGGTTCGGTTAATGACAGTGACACTTGGACTGGCGTGATTGGAAGGAACGGTCTCCCTGATCTGAACCTGAGTGGTGGATTGTTATTGGACTTCTGTGCTAGTCACGGACTTGCGATAACAAACACCATGTTCAAGCATAAGGATGCTCATAGGTGTACCTGGTACCAGAGCACCCTAGGCCAAAGATCAATGATCGATTTTGTAATCGTATCAGCTGATCTGAGGCCGTATGTTTTGGACACTCGGGTTAAGAGAGGGGCTGAACTGTCAACTGATCACCATCTGGTGGTGAGTTGGGTCAGATGGCGGGGGAAACCTCTGGACAGACCTGGCAAACCCAAGCGTGTAGTGCGGGTGAACTGAGAACGTTTGGAGGAGTCCTCTGTCCGGAAGGACTTCAACTCCCACCTCCGGCAGGACTTCTCTGCCATCCCTGTGGAGGTTGGGGACATTGAACAGGAATGGGCAATGTTCAAAGCCTCTATTGCTAAAGCTGCAGCTGCGAGCTGTGGCCAGAAGGTCCTGGGTGCCTCAAGGGGCGGTAACCCTCGAACACCCTGGTGGACAGTGGTGGTCAGGGAAGCTGTCCGACTGAAGAAGGAGTCCTACCGGGGTATGTTATCCCAGGGGACTCCGGAGGCAGTTGCAAGGTACCGACAGGCCCGAAGGGCAGCGGCCGTGGCTATGGACGAGGCTAAGCAGAGGGTGTGGGAGCAGTTCGGGGAATCCATGTAGAAGGACTATCGGGCGTCACCAAAGCTGTTCTGGAAGACCATACGGCACCTCAGGAGGGGGAAGCAGGGAACTATCCAAGCTGTGTACGGCAAGGATGGGACTTTGCTGACTTCAAGTGAGGAAGTCGTAGGGCGTTGGAAAGAGCACTTTGAGGAACTCCTGAACCCAATTACATCAGACACACCCTCCCTGATATGAGCAGAGCCTTAGGATGATGGGGGATCGACGTCGATCTCTCGGAGTGAAGTCACTGAGGTAGTTAGACAACTCCACAGTGGCAAAGCTCGGGGGGTTGACGAGATCCGTCCAGAAATGCTGAAGGCTCTGGGTGTTGAGGGGCTGTCTTGGTTGATACGCCTTTTCAACATTGCCTGGAAGTCTGGGACAGTGCCGAGGGAGTGGCAGACTGGGGTGGTGGTTCCCCTTTTCAAAAAGGGGGACCAGAGGGTGTGTGCTAATTACAGGGGTATCACACTACTCAGCCTCCCTGGGAAAGTTTACGCCAAGGTACTGGAAAGAGGGGTCCGGCCGATAGTCGAACCTCAGATTCAAGAGGAGCAATGTTGATTCCGTCCGTCCTGGTCGTGGAACAACTGACCAGCTCTTTACTCTTGCGGGAATCCTGGAGAAGGCCTGGGAGTATGCCTATCCAGTCTACATGTGCTTTGTGGATTTGGAGAAGGCGTATGACCGGGTCCCCCGGGAGATCTTGTGGGAGGCGCTGATGGAGTACGGAGTGAGGGGCACCCTGCTGAAGGCCATCCAATCTCTGTACAACCAAAGCGAGAGTTGTGTCCGGGTGCTTGGATGTAAGTCGGATCCGTTTCCAGTGGGGGTTGGTCACCGCCAGGGCTGCGCTCTGTCACCTATCCTGTTTGTGATTTTCATGGACAGGATTTCTAGGCAGAGTCGTGGCCATGGCGGAGAGGGTATACGTCTCGGGGGGCTAAAGGTTGCTGCTGTTTGCAGATGATGTGGTCCTGATGGCACCTTCAGTTCGTGACCTTCAGCTCTCACTGGATCGGTTCGCAGCCGAGTGTTCAGCGACTGGAATGAGGATCAGCATCTCCAAATCTGAGGCCATGGTTCTCAGCAGGAAACCGATGGATTGTACAGTCCAGGTAGAGGACGAGACTCTGTCCCAGGTGGAGGAGTTTAAGTATCTAGGGGTCTTGTTCACGAGTGAGGGAAAGATGGAGAAGGAAATCAGCTGGAGAATCGGAGCAGCTGGGGCAGTATTGCAGTCTCTCTGCCGCGCTGTTGTGACGAAACGAGAGCTGAGCCAGAAGGCAAAGCTCTCGGTCTACCGGGCTATCTACATTCCTACTCTCACCTATGGTCATGAAGTGTGGGTCATGACCGAAAGAATAAGATCGCGGATACAAGCGGCTGAAATTAGTTTCCTCAGAAGGGTGGCTGGCATCTCCCTTAGAGATAGGGTGAGAAGTTCAGTCACCCGAGAGAGACTCGGAGTAGAGCCGCTGCTCCTTCGCTTGGAAAGGAGCCAGCTTAGGTGGTTCGGGCATCTCGTGCGGATGCCTCACAAGCGTCTCTCTAGGGAGGTCCTCGTTGCACGTCCCACTGGGAGGAGATCCTGCGGCAGGCCAAGGACCAGATTGGGGGATTACATCTCCTCTCTGGCCTGGGAACGCTTCGGGATTCCCCAGGAGGAAGTCACTAATGTTGCTATGGAGAGGGAAGTCTGGGGGTCTCTGCTGGAGCTGTTGTCCCCGCGAACTGATTACGGATAAGCGGTTGAAGATGAATTGGTGGATGGTTCGGTTAATTTTCGGTACAGTAAGAAAACAACAAAATATAAATGTTTTGGTTATTTATTTACCAAATTTGTAAACAATGGCTTTATCCTTTTGACATTGGGAACACTATAATAAGTCTGCCCACGTTAATCCACATTAAACTGCCTCAAGTTGTTGCTCAGATTAAATAAAATGACAAAACTTTTGTTCTACATATAAAAAGTGCAACATTAAACAGTTTCAAGACAACTCATCATGCTTAATTTATTACAGCATTTGGGAAGCCTGTAGTTGATTTTTATCACACACACACACACACACACACACACACACACACACACACACACACACACACACACACACACACACACACACACACACACACACACACACACACACACACCACAAAATTAGCTAACGTTACGCTAAAAGCTAATTAGCCTTCACCTCAAGCCAGGACTGCGAGCGAGCTGAGCTGCAGTTTGTTTCTAGAATGTCAACGGGCTCATAGTGATGTTACTAGTAGTTGACTGGGAGGTGTTTATTTTAATTTGGGGATAGTCCGCTGCCTGATGCTCACCTGCTAAACACCTATCTGCTAACCCCACCGCAGAAGCACTGACTACATGCGCTCTGAATACACACTGCTGATTGGCTGTTACCGCTCTGAATACGCACTGCTGATTGGCTGTTACCGCTATGGTTGTAACCAATCAGATGGTTCGTGGGTGGGACAATGCTGGGTGCTGTGTAGGAGACAGAGGCAGGAAGCAGAGCAGCTTGTTAAGACTTTAGCTTAGACGGCTACTTCATATGTTTGTGTGGAAACTTGTTCGGTACACCTCCAAACCAAACCGGAACCCCCGAACCAGAACCCCCGTACCGAAACGGTTCAATACAAATATACGTACTGTTACAACCCTAATAATTAGATATATAAATATTTTGATATGGAATTAAATATATATAATTGAATATATAATTAAATTAAGTATTAGCAATATTACTATTATAAGCGCTAACACCAACAAAAAAATGTTTAGCGCCACCTTGATCGAAGAAAGTTAACTAGCTTATGATGCTATATTGATATGTTGAACCAGTGAGCTGAAGCATCACCTCTGAGCTGGTGAAAGTTAATTCTAAATTATAAATCATGCTGCAGTGGAAGGTCCAAATCTTAAACAGCAACAAAAGTGAATTTAGTACAAAAGTTTTATTTACGATAATCAAAAAGTACAAAGTTGGATTGAATTGCCCATGCAAACAGACAATGTCCTCCGGAGGAGTTGGATGAATCGAGAATCATGCGAATCACCCATAGGCCTGGTCTACTGGCCATTTATCTGTTTTCCTCATGTGTCAAGGTCCCGTTGTTTTGGAAATGTTTATTCTGCAACCTCCTTGAATCCTTTAGCCATAACAAACAATCAAAACATTTTGTAGAATAGTCAGACCGACCACTCGTTCAACTATAACCCACATATGGTCCTTCAATGGTTCAGAATAGAAAAAAAAAAACGAGCAGACATTCTTAAGGCTTTTCGACAGACTTTCTTTTCGGACTTCGACAGACACAAAATATGGTTCAAAAGGTCAGAAATTCCACTACATGCCCTTAACCTGGATAATAGAAGGTTATAGCCATAAACCGAAAAGATGGTCAACTTTGACATCCAGACCGCAGATGGCGAGAAAGACACGCACAGACGCTCGTTTGCGGCCCTTTTTTTCTTTTAACCCTTCATGGGGATTATTATTTTTTTATCTAAAGGGGAATATATGAACATTCCATCAGTCGCCATCTTAGTGAGAGCAGATATTGTACAGTAAGTGGTTGTTTTATGTTCAAAGTTTGTGTAACTTGTTCAGCACTCAGCAATACTGCTGCATGAAGCTTAGAATTTGCTGTTGAAGGGAAAAGCGAACGTTGTGATGCGTCTGTGAAGTTAATACAACGCTGTAGAGCAAAATACATAAATATTACATGTTATTATGAATGTGCCTGTTACATATACCATATTTTTCGGACTATAAGTCACAGTTTTTTTCATAGTTTGGCCGGGGGTGCGACTTATACTCAGGAGCGACTTATGTGTGAAATTATTAACACATTACCGTAAAATATCAAATAATATTATTTAGCTCATTCACGTAAGAGACTAGACGTATAAGATTTCATGGGATTTAGTGATCGGGAGTGACAGATTGTTTGGTAAACATATAGCATGTTCTATATGTTATAGTTATTTGAATGACTCTTACCATAATATGTTACGTTAACATACCAGGCACGTTCTCAGTTG
Source organism: Nerophis lumbriciformis (assembly GCF_033978685.3). NCBI lineage: Eukaryota > Metazoa > Chordata > Actinopteri > Syngnathiformes > Syngnathidae > Nerophis > Nerophis lumbriciformis. The sequence goes on from NC_084576.2 coordinate 9,238,757, forward strand.
GTTATTTATGCCTCATATAACGTACACTTATTCAGCCTGTTGTTCACTATTCTTTATTTATTTTAAATTGCCTTTCAAATGTCTATTCTTGGTGTTGACTTTTATCGAATAAATTTCCCCAAAAAATGCGATATATATGTTTTTTTCCTTCTTTATTATGCATTTTCGGCCGGTGTGACTTATACTCCGGAGCGGCTTATACTCCGAAAAATACGGTGCTGTTTACTTACAGCTTGCATATCAAAAGTTGATGGATGTTTTTGAATGTTTTTCGAGCAATTTACAGTATAGGCGGAATAGAGCAACTACCATTGGCTTCATTGTTTGTTGATTTATGCATACACAAATAAAATCATACATGTTCTTGTCCTACGTAGGGATTGTGAATGATAGACAGCATTCCAAAAAAAAGGGCAGTTTCCCTTTAAGACTGGAGCACAAATAGTCACAAACTCATTGGATTCTTTGTTTGTTGACTATTCTCGTTGTTTTGCCATAGGATAACCAAGACTGGGTACATGGGCAATTTTTTGGGTGAAAATGTTTTTCGAAATCTGAAATATACAAACCCTGTTTCCATATGAGTTGGGAAATTGTGTTAGATGTAAATATAAACGGAATACAATGATTTACAAATAATTTTCAACCCATATTCAGTTGTATATGCTACAAAGACAACATATTTGATGTTCAAACTGATAAACATTTTTTTTTTTTGCAAATGATCATTAACTTTAGAATTTGATGCCAGCAACACGTGACAAAGAAGTTGGGAAAGGTGGCAATAAATACTGATAAAGTTGAGGAATGCTCATCAAACACTTATTTGGAACATCCCACAGGTGAACAGGCACATTGGGAACAGGTGGGTGCCATGATTGGGTAAAAAAGTAGAAATGCTCAGTCATTCACAGATAAGGATGGGGCAAGGGTCACCACTTTGTCAACAAATGCGTGAGCAAATTGTTGAACAGTTTAAGAAAAAAACCTTCTCAACCAGCTATTGCAAGGAATTTAGGGATTTCACCATCTTCGGTCCGTAATATCAAAGGGTTCAGAGAATCTGGAGAAATCACTGCACGTAAGCAGCTAAGCCCGTGACCTTCGATCCCTCAGGCTGTACTGCATCAACAAGCGACATCAGTGTGTAAAGGATATCACCACATGGGCTCAGGAACACTTCAGAAACCCACTGTCAGTAACTACAGTTGGTCGCTACATCTGAAAGTGCAAGTTAAAACTCTCCTATGCAAGGCGAAAACCGTTTATCAACAACACCCAGAAATGCTGTCGGCTTCGCTGGGCCTGTGCTCATCTAAGATGGACCGATACAAAGTGGAAAAGTGTTCTGTGGTCTGACGAGTCCACATTTCAAATTGTTTCTGGAAACTGTGGACGTCGTGTCCTCCGGACCAAAGAGGAAAAGAACCATCTGGATTGTTATAGGCGCAAAGTTGAAAAGCCAGCATCTGTGATGGTATGGGGGTGTATTAGTGCCCAAGACATGGGTAACTTCCACATCTGTGAAGGCGCCATTAGGCTGAAAGGTACATACAGGTTTTGGAGCAACATATGTTGCCATCCAAGCAACGTTACCAAGGACGCCCCTGCTTATTTCAGCAAGACAATGCCAAGCCACGTGTTACATCAACGTGGCTTCATAGTAAAAGAGTGCGGGTACTAGACTGGCCTGCCTGTAGTCCAGACCTGTCTCCCATTGAAAATGTGTGGCGCATTATGAAGCCTAAAATACCACAATGGAGACCCCCGGACTGTTGAACAACTTAAGCTGTACATCAAGCAAGAATGGGAAAGAATTCCACCTGAGAAGCTTAAAAAATGTGTCTCCTCAGTTCCCAGATGTTTACTGAGTGTTGTTAAAAGGAAAGGCCATGTAACACAGTGGTGAACATGCCCTTTCCCAACTACTTTGGCACGAGTTGCAGCCATGAAATTATAAGTTAATTATTATTTGCAAAAAAAAAAAAAAGTTTATGAGTTTGAACATCAAATATCTTGTCTTTGTAGTGCATTCAATTGAATATGGGTTGAAAATGATTTGAAAATCATTGTATTCAGTTTATATTTACATCTAACACAATTTCCCAACTCTTATGGAAACGGGGTTTGTACAAAAAGTGGGGCATACAAAAACTGAGGAACCACTGAAACAGATGTCTCATGTGGATCCATTATATATGTTCCTTTATTGCAGCTCATCTTTGTATTTGGTTGATTTCAGGTACATTGAGTCTATGGTCCACTTCGCCAGCATCTGCCATCCTGCAGCCATTTTAGATGACCTACATGGGAATGTTCTAAATGAGGCCTATCAGATCAGCAAGTCTACCGTCACTGAATCTGTAAGTACGACAAAAAACAAATAAATGTATTTTAAATTCATTTGAATCATGGCTCTGTCGTTCCCTGAATGTATAAAGTCAAGATAGCATTCACGCTAGTAATTGCAGTCCCATTGTTTTGAATCTGGACCACACAGAGCCAAGCAAGCAAACAAGAGAACCAGCTATCCAAGACAGAGGGCACGACCCAGGGCTGTCTCAATATCTCCAACGGCCAGACAGACCTGTCCATCAAACCGGATAATGTGAAAATCAAGGGGCTCCAAGCCAATGTCTCCATCCCTAAGGTAAGGCTCATGACCCTGTATAATGAGAGGTCCAGTGTTTTGATCTGATCAAGGGAAACCGCAGAACATTTTTGTCATGGACTGTATCAATGAGTTTCTAACTCCTTTTTCATCTATTTTTGGCTGTTTAAAATTAATATTTATTGATATAAATTTTACAATGTTTTGTTTTGTTGCAGGTGAACCTTTGTCTCCTACAGGCCTCTATAGAGGAGGGTTCTCCATCCTGCTCCAGCAAATGTGTTACGCATGTATCCCTTGTGGCACTGTGCTTTGACAGGATTGCCACCCAGTTCAGGATGAACAGGTAAGACCTTAACTATTGAGTATCAAGTATGTGTGTATCATTACTGAACCCTCTCCTCAGTATTTAGTAGGGATTTCCCGATACAACTTTTTCACTTCCGATACGATACCGATATTGTAGCCTTGAGATTGGCCGATACCGATATCAATACGATACGATATAGGCACGAATCATACATGTATTTATTCCTTATTTTGTTGTGTGGAATGTTAGAAAAGGCTTGATAAAGTGATGTTACTGTTATTGATGTTGTAGTGTTAAAACAGAAAACAATAGTCAGCAAGAGTAGATATAGGAAAAACTGACCCATTTATTATTAACCAATTGGTTACATACATTTTAACCTTCAACATAGGAGTATTACCTCAACAAATCCAATAAAAACAAAATGTTATATTTAAAGTGCAAAATAACCACTAATACCAACATAATTATACAATTGAATAGAATAAATTAAAAATAAATTAGAAGACCCTGAAAAATAACCTAAATAAATCCAATTTAAAAAAAAAAAAAACGTTTTAAAGTGCAAACAATTCAAGTTCACTTCAGTTATTTTTTTACTGTCAGCATATGTTGGAAACAACTGTGGACAGGGACAAAAACAACACAATATTGTCCACTGTCCAACTGCTCTAAGTTAAGAGTTCACAGCTCCAGTTTCACTGACTGACTGTGCCCAAAACAATGTAGTAGTTACTCTTAGTCTTCACTGAAGAATAGTGTAAACACAATAAACATGTCACTCTAATAACAAGAGCATAAAACAAATAATAATCAGTCAGTGCTGACTACCCTTACTACTCCTTCTCCACTTTCTGCAGTCTGAGCATAATGTGGAGATTTTCTTTTAAGAAGATAAGCATTTGTGGCGGCTAGGTATAATGTAGCGAGGTTCGAGGTGCTCCATTAAACGTTTAAACCCGACAATACTCACCACCGACAGGGGCTGGTCATCAAGCACAATAAACTGGGCTATCTTTTCTGTTATGGCCATTGCCTTTTTGCTGTCCCGTGGTAGTTTGTCACGTCTTGCAAAGCTTTCGGCCAGCGTGGGTTGCTGAAGCGAGCCAGAGGTTTGTTGCTTCGCCTTGCTGCTCTCGCGAAAATCCTCATGTTCTTTTTGTAGTGATTTTTCAAATGTGCGATGAGGTTGCTTGTATTGAACCTTCCCGGTTCTGTCCCTCCACGGGACACTTGCGCCTGACAAATGTTGCATTTAGCGGCAACGTCTTTGTCCGAGTTTAGGTTAAAATACTTCCACACAGCCGACATCACTACACTTTGCTGCAAGCACACGCGTTGTCGTTGTTGTGGTCACGTGGGCTGTGCATGCTGGATCAGAGACGCTATTCTTCCGTGGCAGGCACCAACGTTAATTAAGGGGCATTGCCGCCACCTACTGTGTTGGAGTGTGATCAAACCAGAGTCACCTATTATAGACGTGCTGCAGCGGTAAATGGACAGCTTATATCGGAGCACTTATATCGGAGTTTTTAGATTCAGTCCGATAAAATCCGATATTCACTTTTTTGGCTAATATCGGACTGATTTCCGATATCAATATCGGATCGGGACATCCCTAGTATTTAGGTTACAGTCAAGAAACCTGAGCAGATCAATGTTTTTGGCTGTAGTCCGTGTCAGGATTTCTCTCGCTTATGCGCCTGAAATAAATTATGCAACTAGTACAAATAAAAATGTGGCACACATGTAAGTACGGATTTCAACCCATTCAATCACATTTTTAGCTATTAAAATCTATTCAAAGTAGATCAAACAAGAATTTAGGTGAAAAAAAACAACATTTTCAGCACATCAGAGAACAGCTGTATCAACCCTCTGCGCACCTTTTTTTCATAGTTTGGCCGGGGGTGCGATTTATACTCCGGAACGACTTATGTGTGAAATTATTAACACATTACCAGTGTTGGGACTAACGCGTTACTGTAACGCCGTTAGTTTCGGCAGTAACTAGTAATCTAACGCGTTATTTTTTATATTCAGTAACTCAGTTACCGTTACTACATGATGCGTTACTGCGTTATTTTTTATGTAGTATCGGCTAGAAACAGAAGATCTGCGGTGCAGTGTCGTCCTTCTGAATCTCTTGTGTCACAAGCGGAGGCGCGCTCTGTGCGTGTGTCTGCGTGTGTGTTGCGCTATACAACGTAAACCGTTGGCCAACCAAAAAGTAACCACAGAACACTATACGGTATAGTGATCTGTGGTTACTTTTTGGTTGGCCAAGCGGACGTGATGACAGGCTGTCCTCACTCAGGTCCGCACGGACCTGTAGGGGGCGTACCTTAAGTCCGGCTGGAAATCGAGAGAAATTCGGGAGAATGGTTGTCCCGGGGAGAGGCACTGAAATTCGGGAGGGTTGGCAAGTATGAGATATTCTCACTTCTTTTCTTTTGTTGAGCACAAAGAAAAGAACATTTTGGTTAAATGTAAGTTGTGTCTTGGATCAAAGATCCCGTCTACTGCCCAAAACAACAATTCAAATCTGCCTGGTTCGGCTTTGTGTATGTCACGTGTGCCTTCCTTAGGTGAAACCAGGTTTACAGCTATGTTGTTATTAAGGCTGCAGCTAACGATTATTTTTCTATCGATTAATCTATAGATTATTTTTTCGATTAATCAATTAATCTATAGATTATTTTTTCGATTAATCTATAGATTATTTTTCCTTCTACCGATTATTTTTTTTATTTAAAATGAAGATGAAAAAATGAATGTAGGCCAGTTTTTTCAAAAGGCATGACTTTTATTTACAAAAAAAAAAAGTATGGCCACTCAGTCAACATTGACAACAACATGACAAAATATTCTGTAACAATGTAAACATTTAAAACTTTTAACATTTAACAAAATTAAAAGTAGCTTATTTGCTTTTTAATGTGCAAATATAAAAGTAAACATCCAGTGCAAATCTTAATATTCTGCAATAGTATAAGCATTTCAAAAGTAAAAGTATTGCTTATTTTGCTTTAAAATGTGCAAAAATAAAGATAAACATCCAATACAAAAAAGTGCAAAACGAAATATTCTGTAACAGTGTAAACATTTCAACAAAAGTAAAAGTATTGCTTATTTTGCTTAATAACACAACAATGATAGTATGATTAAAGTGAAAGTTAATTGTTCGTTTGTACATAGTATATGTAACTGTTAATGTTGTAAAAGGTATTTGCACAACTAATTAACGTTAGCGTTAAAAAGGAGCGCGTCTTTGTAAACACTGAACAGGCACGCCAAACGCGCCTCTCAGAGCGAAACAGTGTTTTAGTTTATGAATTTACAACGCAGATACAAATGACACATTCATGTTTTTGTGTAATGATGACAACGTATACTCACGCGGACGATTGACTAGTTGATGGTGATGGCAAGAACGCTGTCGGGTGTTTTCTTTTCAAATGTTCGTTCATAGCCGTTGTGCTGCTATGATAGGCCATTTCCGCTCGACACAGTGTGCATACAACAACTGTCAAGTGTTTTGCTTTTTTCACTGTGCTTATCCCACACTTGAAGGGATGTACCAATGCTGAATGTGGCTTCTAGATTTCACTCAAAAGACCAGACCGTAGTTACATTTTCCTTTTATTTTCCTTTAGTTTGCAACAGTTTTTCCAACGAAGAAACAGCTTCTTTTTTCTTCTTTAGTCTTTTTAGCAGTCTTTAGCAGTGTTAGTAGACTTTAGTAGACTTTAGTTTCTTTAGCTGTCTTTAGTAGCCTTTAGTAGCCTTTAGCTTCTTTAGTAGCCTTTAGCTTCTTTAGTAGGTGAAAAACCTTTAAGGACAAAACACCACAAGATTAACATGCTGTAAAAAATCAATCAATGATCAATCCCATAATTTACAATTATTAATTAGGCTATCAAACTCTTAACAATTAAACAAGTGCAAGAAAATGGACACATCTTTTCCCTTTAAGTTAAAACAGATTTTAAATCAATTGTCTCAACATAAATGCACCAAGATACATATAAAATACATTTAAACCCAGAAACACAATAGATAAATGCAGCAGAAAACCCAATATGCAAATGTATAAATACCTAGCCAATTAACCACCTATTTAGATACATATTTAAAATCCATATTCAATATAAATATATTATTAATTTAGCAGTGAAACACTCAATCTTAAACGCTGTCTACTGGTAGAAAAATGCCCCTTTTTCTATGCCCTCACCAGCAGCCAATGATCCAACACAGTTAAATCCAACACTTTAAGTTGAGCGACTTCACCCTCCTGATGAAGCAAACTGCTCCAACATTTATCAAACTAAGCAAATAATATCAACACTTCCTTACTAAACAACAGTTACACAAAACACCGTGTGTATTTAGCCTCCAGACTAAGCACGCTACATACACACAACTCCCCCGCACCCCCCATCTCACCAGCGCAACAGGTGCGCCACACCCACAAAGAGAAATAAAGTGCAATCTTACCGGCTGTCCGTTCAGCTTTTGGTTTTGGTACACTTTTGGCACAACTCTGGGTTATCTGTAATGAACTAAACCTTTTTCCACTCTGCGCTGGCGTCTTTTGTACTCCTTGATTTGACACAACTGTCTAATTACCGGGCTCGCGCACCAGCAGATGAGACGGGAGTGCGCCGCGTTATGCCTGCGCGTGAACGTAAACTGATCGGCTCTGATCATATAAGCCGACTGGCCGAAATAATGCCGAATTATACACATTTCCTGGGGTTGCCGAGGTGAATAGGGATGCGGATGTGCTCTAAGATAAAATATAATTTTATTAAGTGGGGTTTGGCTGGTTGCTAAGCAGCCACGGTTGCGAGCTCACGCGTCAGCTGACGAGACAGCTGTTCGCCGCTACAACATTATTAGGCCGTTTATTGAAATACTCCCACACTTTTGACGACTTTTGGCGTGCTTTTTTCCCCTCGCTCGCACCGCTCGCATCGTCTGCTTTGCGCTCCGCCATGACGGTAGTGTGACGTAAATATGCGACGCGTCGATGCACAAAAACGGCGTCGACGTATTTACGTAACCGATGACGTCGACTACGTCGACGCGTCGTTTCAGCCTTAGTTGTTATTATGCTGTTTGTTACTTATGTATGTTATGTTGCAGCTATTTAAAATAGTTGTGTCAATTTGTTCTGGCCTGAAATAAATTGGCCCTTTGAAACATATCTTTGTCTTTGTGTGTTGTATGTAGACCACATTGCTTAGCAGAGTTCAGTGATGCAAATGCATGTCCAGTTGATAAACAGATTGTATTATTCTCCAGTGTAATAACAGTACTGAAATGAAGGCTAAAAGGGCATTAATGGGAGCTTTTAAAAAAACAAAGAAGAAAAAAAGTAACTAAATAGTTACTTTTCACAGTAACGCATTACTTTTTGGTGTAAGTAACTGAGTTACTTTTGAAATAAAGTAACTAACTAGTTACTGGTTTTCAGTAGCTAACCCAACACTGCACATTACCGAAAATATCAAATAATATTATTTATCTCATTCCCGTAAGAGACGAGGCGAATGTCAGCAATCGTCACACACACGTCAGCAATCGTCACACACACGTCAACCAATAAAAATTTGGCGGGGTCGGGTCATGGCAGAAGTGCATTGTGGGTCAAGGGATGCTACCTGCTACTACGTCCGTAGCTATAAAAATGGATCATTTCAACATTGGCGGTAACTTATAAAAACTGAGAAGGGCTGAACAAAATTGGCACTGAAAAGGAAATCATATACTGCAGATTACAAGCTGGACGTAGTGAAATATGCAGCAGAAAACGGCAAGCGGAAGCGGCGCATACCTTTGGAGTTGGCAGAGTTGTTTAGTAGCGACACAGAGGGAGAAGATTTCATGGGATTTAGTTATTAGGAGTGACAGATTGTTTGGTAAACGTATAGCATGTTCTATATGTTATAGTTATTTGAATGACTCCATCCATCCATCCATCTTCTTCCGCTTATCCGAGGTCGGGTCGCGGGGGCAGCAGCCTAAGCAGGGAAGCCCAGACTTCCCTCTCCCCAGCCACTTCATCCAGCTCCTCCCGGGGGACCCCGAGGTGTTCCCAGGCCAGCCGGGAGACATAGTCTTCCCAACGTGTCCTGGGTCTTCCCCGCGGCCTCCTACCGGTCGGACGTGCCCTAAACACCTCCCTAGGGAGGCGTTCGGGTGGCATCCTGACCAGATGCCCGAACCACCTCATCTGGCTCCTCTCGATGTGGAGGAGCAGCGGCTTTACTTTGAGCTCCTCCCGGATGGCAGAGCTTCTCACCCTATCTCTAAGGGAGAGCCTCGCCACCCGGCGGAGGAAACTCATTTCGGCCGCTTGTACCCGTGATCTTGTCCTTTCGGTCATGACCCAAAGCTCATGACCATAGGTGAGGATGGGAACGTAGATCGACTGGTAAATTGAGAGCTTTGCCTTCCGGCTCAGCTCCTTCTTCACCACAACGGATCGATACAGCGTCCGCATTACTGAAGACGCCGCACCGATCCGCCTGTCGATCTCACGATCCACTCTTCCCTCACTCGTGAACAAGACTCCGAGGTACTTGAACTCCTCCACTTGGGGCAAGATCTCCTCCCCAACCCGGAGATGGCACTCCACCCTTGGACTCGGACTTGGAGGTGCTGATTCTCATCCCAGTCGCTTCACACTCAGCTGCGAACCGATCCAGTGAGAGCTGAAGATCCTGGCCAGATGAAGCCATCAGGACCACATCATCTGCAAACAGCAGAGACCTAATCCTGCAGCCACCAAACCAGATCCCCTCAACGCCTTGACTGCGCCTAGAAATTCTGTCCATAAAAGTTATGAACAGAATCTGTGACAAATGGCAGCCTTGGCGGAGTCCAACCCTCACTGGAAACGTGTCCGACTTACTACCGGCAATGCGGACCAAGCTCTGGCACTGATCATACAGGGAGCGGACTGCCACAATCAGACAGTCCGATACCCCGTACTCTCTGAGCACTTCCCACAGGACTTCCCGAGGGACACGGTCGAATGCCTTCTCCAAGTCCACAAAACACATGTAGACTGGTTGGGCAAACTCCCATGCACCCTCAAGGACCCTGCGGAGAGTATAGAGCTGGTCCACAGTTCCACGACCAGGACGAAAACCACACTGTTCCTCCTGAATCCGAGGTTCGACTATCCGGCGTAGCCTCCTCTCCAGTACACCTGAATAGACCTTACCGGGAAGGCTGAGGAGTGTGATCCCACGATAGTTAGAACACACCCTCCGGTTCCCCTTCTTAAAGAGAGGAACCACCACCCCGGTCTGCCAATCCAGTGGCACCGCCCCCGATGTCCACGCGATGCTGCAGAGTCTTGTCAACCAAGACAGCCCCACAGCATCCAGAGCCTTAAGGAACTCCGGGGGGATCTCATCCACCTATCAACACCGTGTATGGCGAGGATGGTGTTCTGCTGACCTCGACTGCCACCGAGGAGCTTTTTAACTACCTCAGCAACCTCAGCCCGGAAATAGGAGAACCCACCACAGACTCCCCAGGCACTGCTTCCTCATAGGAAGACGTGTTGGTGGGATTGAGGAGGTCTTCGAAGTATTCCCTCCACCGATCCACAACATCCGCAGTCGAGGTCAGCAGAACACCATCCTCGCCATACACGGTGTTGATAGTGCACTGCTTCCCCTTCCTGAGGCGGCGGATGGTGGTCCAGAATTGCTTCGAAGCCGTCCGGAAGTCGTTTTCCATGGCCTCACCGAACTCCTCCCATGTCCGAGTTTTTGCCTCTGCGACCGCTGAAGCCGCACACCGCTTGGCCTGTCGGTACTTGTCCGCTGCCTCAGGTGTCCTATGAGCCAAAAGAACCCGATAGGACTCCTTCTTCAGCTTGACGGCATCCCTCACCGCCGGTGTCCACCAACGGGTTCTAGGATTACCGCCACGACAAGCACCAACTACCTTGCGGCCACAGCTCCAATCAGCCGCCTCGACAATAGAGGCGCGGAACATGGTCCATTCGGACTCAATGTCCAGCACCTCCCTCGTGACATGTTCAAAGTTCTTCCGGAGGTGGGAATTGAAACTCTCTCTGACAGGAGACTCTGCCAGACGTTCCCAGCAAACCCTCACAATGCGTTTGGGCCTGCCAGGTCTGTCCGGCATCCTCCCCCACCATCGCAGCCAACTCACCACCAGGTGGTGATCGGTAGAAAGCTCCGCCCCTCTCTTCACCCGAGTGTCCAAAACATGAGGCCGCAAATCCGATGACACAACTACAAAGTCGATCATGGAACTGCGGCCTAGGGTGTCCTGGTGCCAAGTGCACATATGGACACCCTTATGTTTGAACATGGTGTTCGTTATGGACAATCTGTGATGGGCACAAAAGTCCAATAACATAACACCGCTCGGGTTCAGATCCGGGCAGCCATTCTTCCCAATCACGCCTCTCCAGGTTTCACTGTCGCTGCCAACATGAGCATTGAAGTCCCCCAGTAGAACGAGGAAATCACCCGGGGGAGCACTCTCAAGTACTCCCTCGAGTGAATCCAAAAAGGGTGGGTACTCTGAGCTGCGGTTTGGCGCGTAAGCGCAAACCACAGTCAGGACCCGTTCCCCCACCCGAAGGCGGAGGGAAGCTACCCTCTCGTCCACCGGGTTGAACTCCAACGTGCAGGCTCTGAGCCGGGGGGCAACAAGAATTGCCACCCCAGCCCGTCGCCTCTCACTGCCGGCAACGCCAGAGTGGAAGAGAGTCCAGCCTCTCTCGAGAGAACTGGTTCCAGAGCTTCTGTAGCCGAGGATCGGACCGCCAAGTGCCCTGCCCTCGGCTGCCGCCCAGCTCACATCGCACCCGACCTCTATGACCCCTGCTATGGGTGGTGAGCCATAGCAGGGGTCATAGTCATATTTGAATGACTCTTACCATAATATGTTACGTTAACATACCAGGCACGTTCTAAGTTGGTTATTTATGCCTCATATAACGTACACTTATTCAGCCTGTTGTTCACTATTCTTTATTTATTTTAAATTGCCTTTCAAATGTCTATTCTTGGTGTTGGATTTTATCAAATAAATTTCCCCAAAAATGCGACTTATATATATGTGCGACGTATATATGTTTTTTTCCTTCTTTATTATGCATTTTTGGCCGGTGCCACGTATACTCCGGAGCGATTTATAATTAGAAAAATACGGTACACAGTGTTGCCGCACTCGCGACATGCTAGTTTAGCTGCAATCAAAGCAATTAGCCAATCACTGCCGATTGTATTTCAACAACTAAAGATACATACAAAATAAATAAACCCACGTTTCCACTGTTTGATGTTTTGCTCACTTGCAGTATGTTGACAGTGTTTTAACATTTAGGGGACGCGCCCTGATGCAATAAGTAAACATACTCCTTTTGCAGTGATGAATAAATCTTTGAATGGCGCCACTGTTTTGTTATGCTCAGATAGCGTCTGTGCTTACATGCTGCTTCTGACAAGATAGGAAGCATGGAAAGGAGAATGCAAAAATACCACTGAAGAAAAAGATAAAATCTATTGCTGGTCAGCAACTATAATTTATGTTTCCACTACTACTAATCAGACTAGCAATAGTATCTCAACATCTCCTGTATGAACTGCTGTCTCCTCTGCCTTGTGCATCTTCCACACAAAAATAGTATTTTTTTTTTCAGCTGTGGCTCAACGCCACATACAAATATCTGCATTTTTCAAATTACAATTTCATGTACTGCAACATTTGCTCTACCCTCAACAAAAGAGGAACATCACTTGCAGTTAAGAATGTTTTGTTTGTGTTAAAATCAGCACGTCTATTGATATTTTTTGGTACTAGTTGTTTTCATTTGAATTTTACTTATTTATTTAGGTGTTATTTATGTTGTTACAAAATGCTATTTTATACATATGTATACATTTTATACGTTGTTCAACATAGATAAATCAATCTGGTATTATAACCATACTATACAATACCACCACCAAAGGAATTCAATACAACATTTTTAGGAAAATAAGAATATGCTTAAAGGGGCTCAGCTTTGCAACTTGCTCTGTTACATTTTTCAACCAAAAAAAACACAAACACCACCAGCTAGTTTATGTGCCGTTATGGGTTTTAACAGAACAACATGTCGAAATGTTTTACCATTACTAATTATACTGAGTAAAAATTGGTCATCGGTCCGAGGAATTTGTTTGGCATTCACCCCTGTCTCGTGCACTCAAGGAGCGTGTGCACATACACAAAAGCGGTCCAAAAAAAAGCAACTAACAATTTGTAGTCATGTTGTTGTTATGATAGAATATCATAAGTTTCTGACTCAGAGATAGAGATAGAAAACTTCTCAGTTATCAGAAAGGACAGGAACATAGTGGGGGTGTTTGTATGTATATTCACCAGGATATAAAATACATAACTCGCACTGATCTCAACCACAATGCCCTTGAATCTGTGTGGGCGGAAATCAAATTTTAAAACGCTAAGCCGGTACTGATAGGGACTGTATACAGACCCCCTAATCAGAGTGATTTCTATGGTGCTCTCGAGGTGTGCTTGGCTGGGGTAGACAACGTGGAGAAAATTATAACTGGAGAACACAGACATTCAACGCAGAGATGCGCCTGTCTTCAGATCCTACAGCAAGCTTTGTAATCTGCACGGTCTTTCCCAGCTAATAACACTACCCACAAGGGTGTGTGATTCCACCCAATCAACCATAGATCTCATTCTCACATCAGACCGGCTTAAAATAAAAAATAGTGGGGTCATGATCTGTGGTCTTAGCGACCACTATCTAACCTTCTGCACCCACAAAATAGCTAAACCCAAAGCCAACGGCCACATAACAGCTCAATCCAGATCCCTTAAAACACACTCCAGTGAAAATGTTGCCTTAAATTAGGTGGTGGGACTGGTCCCTTGTGCTCACGAGCAACCTGGTCGATGATGCTTGGGATCGCTTCAAAACAGCGTTCCTAGCGATACTAAATGATATGGTTCCCGTGAGAACAGTCAGGATCAAAGCCCGTTCTGAACCATGGATGAATCCAGACCTATTAGCTGCCATAAAAGATAGAGACAGAAAATACTCAGAATACCAAAAGTGTAAAACCGAAGTAGATAAACAACCCAATAATAACCTCAAATCACTCCTTTCAACACTCAAAAAGCAATGCAATAAATTAAGAAATAAGTCAACCAACCTGACTAAATCCTTAAAAAAAATTACATTAACGACAAAATAGAGGAAAACACAAATAAGCCACGTAAGCTCTGGAAAATCCTCAACAACCAGCTTCCTGGCTGCAGCCAGAAACTTAAAACCAGACTCACCAACATCAACATCAAGGAGGGTGACTCCCTCATTACAGACAAAATGGAGGTAGTAAGCAGACTTAACACCTTTTTCACCAGCATAGCCACAACTCTAGTCAACAAGCTGTCCCACCACTCTGGTCGCTTTGGTGTAGAACACATTAAAACCTTGTACAGAAAGCTAGGAGTATCCAATCAATCAATCAATCAATTCCTTTTATTGTCATTGTTATAATAACACTTAAGTCATACATGTCAACGAGATTTTGTTTGAGCTTTGTCCAGCGGCATAGAAACTGCATTGATGTGCAGGTTGACAATAGTTTACATTTTAGCATTGTCAGGAAGATCGCGATAAGAGGGACGTGGGGGTGGGAACAGTCAGATGTCTGATGGGTGTTACGTTAATGTTGCAACAATGCAATGTCCAGAGCACAATTATTGAGGTGGTGAAGAGTGAGGTAATAAGATGGTCCGGGGCAGCAAAGGGGCAGGCTGTTCATTTAGCAGTCTCACAGCCTGGGTATACAGACTGTGAGACATTCTGGTGGTCCTGGCGCAATTCGATCTATACCTCCTTCCAGAGGGTAGCAGGTTGAAGAGGCCATGTGCTGGGTGGTATCTGTCCTTCAGGATGTTGTGTACTCGCTTTAGGCAGCGAGTTGTGTACATGGTACTCATCTCTGGGAGTATCGTCCTTGTAATTTTTCGCCGCCGCTTTAACCACTCGCTGGAGGGCCTGTTGGTTCGCTTTAGTGCAGCTAGCAATCCACACTAAAAAGCCGTAAGTGAGGACACTGCTGATGGCACAGTTCCATCCATCCAACAACGATTTCAAATTTGAAATGGTCTCAGCTGACGAGGTGCTTAAAAAATTGAGCGCGCTCCACCCAAACAAGGCCACCGGCCTTGACAATATCCCCTCCAGATTCCTCAGGGACTCGCCTCCACCATTGCCCCAATCATCACACACGTATTAAACCTCTCAATTACACAAGGCCAAGTACCAAAAGATTTCAAGATAGCAAGAGTAACTCCCCTCTTTAAAAAAGGAAGCAAATTAGAACCTGGCAACTACCGACCTGTTTCTATTCTCAGTTCCATTTCGAAAGTAATGGAAAAAATAGTTTATGAACAGGTCGATAGTTACCTTGCCACTAATAAACCCATGTAAAAATTCCAATCCGGCTTCAGAACTAACCACTCCACTGACACATGCCTTCTCTATCTGACCGACCACATCAAACATGAGGTGGACGCGGGCAAGTACTGTGGCATGG
Organism: Nerophis lumbriciformis; assembly: GCF_033978685.3. Taxonomy (NCBI): domain Eukaryota; kingdom Metazoa; phylum Chordata; class Actinopteri; order Syngnathiformes; family Syngnathidae; genus Nerophis; species Nerophis lumbriciformis. The sequence continues at coordinate 9,254,304 of NC_084576.2, forward strand.
TCATGCTGGACCTTCAGTAGGCCTTTGACACCGTTAACCACGCTATACTGTTGGATAAGCTCAGAGCAATCGGATTTAATAAAACCTCATCGAGCTGGATGCAATCTTACTTGGAGGGGAGGAAACAGGTGGTAGAGGTGAATGGCACCATGTGCCCCCCCTCTCAGTAAGCTGTGGAGTCCCCCAAGGCAGTATATTAGGGCCTTTACTGTTCCTAGTATACATAAACAGCATGCGACTGTGAATTGTTCCTGTTTGCGGATGACTCGGCCCTGCTGGTATCCGACAAGGACAAGTCACAGGTGGAGAAAATCCTCAGTGCTTAACTCTGTAGACTTTGCACCTGGCTCGCTGACAACAAGCTATCCATACACTTGGGTAAAACGGAATCCATCCTATTTGGGGTCCCACATCAACCTTAAGAAAGTCAGTGACTTCACTATAAAAGTGGGTGACATTGTTATCACCAGGAAAGATGAGGTCACCTACCTAGGTTCCATTCTAGAGGCTAATCTTTCCTGTGATAAAACGGCAACCAATGTAATCAAAAAGGTCAACCAACGAACAAGATTTCTCTACAGAATCTCCTCTCTGGTCAACAAAAGCCCCATGAAGATTCTAACGGGAACTCTCATTCAACCCTTTTTTACGCATGCACCTCCTGGTACCCCGGCACCTCCGAAACCCTCAAATCTAGACTCCAAACATCCCAGAACAAGCTAGACAGATTACTTCTAGACCTCCACCCCAGATCACACCTCACTCCTACCCACTTCTCCAAAGTGGGCTGGCTCAGGGTGGAGGACAGAGTAAAACAACTTGCACTGAGCCTAGTCCATAAAATCCGCTACACCTCCTTGATACCGAAGTACATGTCAAACTACTTCCTTAACGTAAATGACCGCCATAACCACAACACCAGGGGGAGCTCCACTAACCACGTTAAACCCAGATTCCGATCTAACAAAAGTCTTAACTCATTCTCCTTCTATGCCACATCAATATGGAATGCACTCCCAACAGGTATAAAAGAAAGGGCATCTCTATCCTCCTTCAAAACCGCACTAAAAGAACACCTCCAGGCAACTTCAACCCTAAACTAACACCCTCCCCCATCCACATCCCACCTCCCCGAATTATAAATAATCAAATGTAAATAATCAAATGTAGATACTTATTTTTATGCTTTCTGATCTCTCTCTCTATGTCCACTACTTGCTGTACATATCCTTCCAAGTCTGTCCTACACTGTTCCAATGTCCATTTCTCTGATGATGCAATTCTTGATGAGTAAAGTGTTGACATCAACCAAACCTTACCCCCCCCCCCCCCCCCCCCCCCCTCTACATCCCACACCCCGGATTGTAAATAATGTAAATAACTCAATGAATATACTCTGATGATTATCTTGTATGATGATAGTATATATCTGTATCATGAATCAATTTAAGTGGACCCCGACTTAAACAAGTTGAAAAACGTATTCGGGTGTAACCATTTAGTGGTCAATTGTACGGAATATATACTGTACTGTGCAATCTACTAATACAAGTCTCAATCAATCAATCAAAAACATTCAATGGTAGCTAATGTTAGCTATCCAGATCGCTGTCATTAGCTAGCAACACACAAAGCTAATACGCAGGTACAAGTTGCGTACGAGCGTAGTTATGTCAATACATGCTGAAAGCCGAAAGTGGGTGGGATATATTGCTTAAAATACTTTAGAAAGTTAGCGCCCTATAGGCATGCATGTAAAGGTTGCAAACAGCCCCTTTTAGTGAAGACCATCCATCCATCCGCTTGTCCCTCTCTGAGGGGCTAGAGCCTAGTGTTTGGAAAATTACTATGAAAAAAATTTAATTAATTACAGTTACTTTTGGCAAAGTAACAAGTAACTGAATTATCCATCCATCCATCTTCTTCCGCTTATCCGAGGTCGGGTCGCGGGGGCAGCAGCCTAAGCAGGGAAGCCCAGACTTCCCTCTCCCCAGCCACTTCGTCCAGCTCTTCCCGGGGGATCCCGAGGCGTTCCCAGGCCAGCCGGGAGACATAGTCTTCCCAACGTGTCCTGGGTCTTCCCCGTGGCCTCCTACCGGTCGGACGTGCCCTAAACACCTCCCGAGGGAGGCGATCGGGTGGCATCCTGACCAGATGCCCGAACCACCTCATCTGGCTCCTCTCGATGTGGAGGAGCAGCGGCTTTACTTTGAGTTCCCCCCGGATGACAGAGCTTCTCACCCTATCTCTAAGGGAGAGCCCTGCCACCCGGCGGAGGAAACTCATTTCGGCCGCTTGTACCCGTGATCTTGTCCTTTCGGTCATAACCCAAAGCTCATGACCATTGGTGAAAATGGGAACGTAGATTGACCGGTAAATTGAGAGCTTTGCCTTCCGGCTCAGCTCCTTCTTCACCACAACGGATGGATACAGCGTCCGCATTACTGAAGACGCCGCACCGATCCGCCTGTTGATCTCATGATCCACTCTTCCCTCACTCGTGAACAAGACTCCGAGGTACTTGAACTCCTCCACTTGGGGCAGGGTCTCCTCCCCAACCCGGAGATGGCACTCCACCCTTTTCCGGGCGAGAACCATGGACTCGGACTTGGAGGTGCTGATTCTCATCCCAGTCGCTTCACACTCGGCTGCGAACCGATCCAGCGAGAGCTGAAGATCCTGGCCAGATGAAGCCATCAGGACCACATCATCTGCAAAAAGCAGAGACCTAATCCTGCAGCCACCAAACCGGATCCCCTCAACGCCTTGACTGTGCCTAGAAATTTTGTCCATAAAAGTTATGAACAGAATCGGTGACAAAGGGCAGCCTTGGCGGAGTCCAACCCTCACTGGAAACGTGTCCGACTTACTGCCGGCAATGCGGACCAAGCTCTGACACTGATCATACAGGGAGCGGACCGCCAAAATCAGACAGTCCGATACCCCATACTCTCCTAGCACTCCCCACAGGACTTCCCGAGGGGCACGGTCGAATGCCTTCTCCAAGTCCACAAAGCACATGTAGACTGGTTGGGCAAACTCCCATGCACCCTCAAGGACCCTGCCAAGAGTATAGAGCTGGTCCACAGTTCCACGACCAGGACGAAAACCACACTGTTCCTCCTGAATCCGAGGTCCGACTATCCGCCGTAGCCTCCTCTCCAGTACACCTGAATAGACCTTACCGGGAAGGCTGAGGAGTGTGATCCCACGATAGTTAGAACACACCCTCCGGTTCCCCTTCTTAAAGAGAGGAACCACCACCCCGGTCTGCCAATCCAGAGGTACCGCCCCTGATGTCCACGCCATGCTGCAGAGTCTTGTCAACCAAGACAGCCCCACAGCATCCAGAGCCTTAAGGAACTCCGGGCGGATCTCATCCACCCCCGGGGCCTTGCCACCGAGGAGCTTTTTAACTACCTCAGCAACCTCAGCCCCAGAAATAGGAGAGCCCACCACATATTCCCCAGGCACTGCTTCCTCATAGGAAGACGTGTTGGTGGGATTGAGGAGGTCTTCGAAGTATTCTCTCCACCGATCCACAACATCCGCAGTCGAGGTCAGCAGAACACCATCCTCACCATACACGGTGTTGATAGTGCACTGCTTCCCCTTCCTGAGGCGGCGGATGGTGGTCCAGAATCGCTTCGAAGTCGTTTTCCATGGCTTCCCCGAACTCCTCCCATGTCCGAGTTTTTGCCTCCGCAACCGCTGAAGCCGCACACCGCTTGGCCTGTCGGTACCTGTCCACTGCCTCAGGAGTCCTATGAGCCAAAAGAACCCGATAGGACTCCTTCTTCAGCTTGACGGCATCCCTCACCGCCGGTGTCCACCAACGGGTTCTAGGATTACCGCCACGACAGGCGCCAACTACATTGCGGCCACAGCTCCAATCACCTGCCTCGACAATAGATGCTCGGAACATGGTCCACTCGGACTCAATGTCCAGCACCTCCCTCGTGGCATGTTCAAAGTTCTTCCGGAGGTGGGAATTGAAACTCTCTCTGACAGGAGACTCTGCCAGACGTTCCCAGCAAACCCTCACAATGCGTTTGGGCCTGCCAGGTCTGTCCGGCATCCTCCCCCACCATCGCAGCCAACTAACCACCAGGTGGTGATTGCTTGAAAGCTCCGCCCCTCTCTTCACCCGAGTGTCCAAAACATGATGCCGCAAATCCGATGACACAACTACAAAGTCGATCATGGAACTGCGGCCTAGGGTGTCCTGGTGCCAAGTGCACATATGGACACCCTTATGTTTGAAAATGGTGTTCATTATGGACAATCTGTGACGGGCACAAAAGTCCAATAACAAAACACCACTCGGGTTCAGATCCGGGCGGCCATTCTTCCCAATCACGCCTCTCCAGGTTGCACTGTCGCTGCCAACATGAGCATTGAAGTCCTCCAGTAGAACGAGGGAATCACTCGGGGGAGCACTCTCAAGTACTCACTCGAGCGAATCCAAAAAGGGTGGGTACTCTGAGCTGCCGTTTGGCGCGTAAGCGCAAACCACAGTCAGGACCCGTCCCCCCACCCGAAGGCGGAGAGAAGCTACCCTCTCGTCCACCGGGTTGAACTCCAACGTGCAGGCTCTGAGCCGGGGGGGGGGCAACAAGAATTTCCACCCCAGCCCGTCGCCTCTCATTGCCGGCAACGCCAGAGTGGAAGAGAGTCCAGCCCCTATCGAGAGAACTGGTTCCAGAGCCCTTGCTGTCTGTCGAAGTGAGTCCGACTATATCTAGCCGGAACTTCTCGACCTCGCGCACTAGCTCAGGCTCCTTCCCCCCCAGCGAGATGACGTTTCACGTCCCAAGAGCTAGCTTCTGTAGCCGAGGATCGGACCGCCAAGTGCCCCGCCTTCGGCTTCCGCCCAGCTCGCACTGCACCCGACCTCTATGGCCCCTGCTATGGGTGGTGAGCCCATTGGAGGGGGGACCCACGTTGCCTCTTCGGGCTGTGCCCGGCCGGGCCCCATGGGGACAGGCCTGGCCACCAGGCGCTCGCCATCGTGCCCCGCCTCCGGGCCTGGCTCCAGAGGGGGGCCCCGGTGACCTGCGTCCGGGCGAGGGAAATCTGGGTCCTTTATTTTTGTTCTTCATGGAGGTCTTCGAGCTGCTCTTTGTCTGATCCCTCACCAAGGACCAGTTTGTCTTGGGAGACCCTACCAGGGGGCATAAAGCCCCCGGACAACATAGCTCCTAGGATCATTGGGACACGCAAACTCCTCTACCACGGTAAGGTGGCAGCTCAGAGAGGAGCTGAGTAACTGAATTAATAATGGCTTTACTCTTTAATAAATGTAATTAATTACTACGGGAAGTAATTATTGCTTTACTTTAAACAAACAAAAAACTTCAAATATCCGGCATATGCAATTGAAACGTTTCATGAGACCAGCGTGTGTGTATGTGCATTTAAAAGGTGGTGCCTTTTGATAAATGACGTGTGAGATTAGCGCCCAGAGAGAGTAGCATTAACTCAGCTGTGTTTGTTAGCTCAGACTCGCATTTTTTGGGGCAGTTAGGGCAACTCTGTTGAATCTTTTCGCTCGATTGTGTCAGTGCTAGTTAATAGAGAAATTGAATGTGCTTCAATGGCTATATTTTCCTTTTTCACAAACTGTGTACTGTTAAGATTGCATGCTTGTCCCTTTAATCATTGATATTTGGTCTTCATTATTCCCGAGAAGTAATAGTGTGTACGTGTGCTTGTACTTACATGTGTGGAGTGTGTTGTTTACTGTGTGATGTTTCTTCCGTCTATTTGATATCAAGTTAATTTTAGTGTGGTGGTAGTGTTTGCTTTTATTAGTAAAACATATATTTCCTGCATTGAACTTGCTGTGCTTTTGACGCTGTTTTGTTGACATACAACCACATCAAAAGTAACGAGTGACGTTACTTCAAACATCTAGCTAACGGCATTGTAATGTGCATAAAAGTAAATAGATTACATGTCACTAGTAATGCAGTTATTCGGTACACTTGTGGGGACCCACTGAATTTTCCTAGGACCCACTAAATTACCACCCATGGGTTCCGGGGACTCACTACATAGGGCTTGAAAGGGCACGCGATTTCGCAATGCATTGTGGGTGCCTGGTAAACATTTTTTGTGGACTTATGTTTTGTTTACATGGCTGTACTGTACCCAGAGTCGTGTATAAAGAGAGTTTGGCCAACTAAACAACAGGCGCCATGATTGTTCTCAAGGACGTGTGCGGTTGTGCCCGAATGCATGCAATTGCTGTCGTTTTGACATTAATTTTTCTGACAAAATTAACCAAAATAATATGTCTGTATATATTTCTAAACATACTCCAGCTCATAAACTTGCAATAAGACATGCTTTTATTTCATCAAAGTATAATTTTGCATCCGAGACCACTAACAGTTATTGTATATGACAAACTAAGCTAAGATAGCAGTTAGCTTTTACAATGGAGCATGTATCATTCCTCTACTGCTAAAACTTACTGATCAAGCGTCTTATTTACTCTCATCCAGTAGAAAATATACGTACATTTTCACATCTACAGTAACCATCAATGTCTCCCCTTGACGTTGACAACAAGATCGTCCACGTACACCTTGTGCCTGTGTGTGAAGTACATGTTTCAATGCATGAAAATGGCTACTTTGCATTTAATTCGCTTAAAGAATTCAATCAATGTCAATCAATGTTTATTTATATAGCCCTAAATCACAAGTGCCTCAAATATAATTGTCCTTCTGAACCAGAGGTCGGCAACCCAAAACGTTGAAAGAGCCAAATTTGTACCAAAAATACAAAAAACAAATCTGTCTGGAGCCGCAAAAAATGAATAGCCGTATATAAGTCTTATTAAGAAGGCATCACATGACGCAAGTGTCTATATTAGCGATAATAGCCTACTATCAAAATGACTGTCGCAGAAATGTTGAAATTTGATATTTATTCTACACATTTTTACAACATTAAAAACCATTAGTAAATCAGAGACTACTTAGAAGGTGAGATAACTCCTGGAAATTACTGGCTTTTAATGGCCAAAGGTATAGATGTGTGTGTGTACAACAGGCTAACAGCAGGCTGTCTTCTTTTAATAGATTTATTACAATCTTTGGCAAGCTAGGTAATGTTTGTTGTGGTCTGGAACAACATGTCACATACACAAATGCAGCCAATATTACATACAGATAATGTGTCATGACACATGCAAAACAAAATTATATACAACGAGGATAAAAGTCTGGGATATTAAATGAGGTCAAATATACCTACAAATGAGGCATAATGATGCAATATGTACATCATTATGTACATATTTGCCTAAATAGCATGTTAGCATTGATTAGCCTGATTAGCACTCCAACAAGTCAATAACATCAACAAAGCACACCTTTGTGTATTCACGCACCGCATAAAAAGTTTGTTGGACAAATTGAGACAAAGGAGTGGAAGATTTTACATGTAAACAAACTGTGGTGAGTTCAAGAACCGCCGAAATTAGTAGGACAAAACGATGTTCACCAAATGCTCTCATCAGTGAAGCATACACACAAACACATTTAACAGTGGACTTTCTAACAATTGGGAAGGTTTGTGTCATGTTTGTCCTCAAACAAAAAAATACTAAAACAAAAGAAAAAAAAAAATCTCATCTTTTCCAATTTTCAAACCTTTTTTAAAAATGCTCCAGGGAGACATTAGGGGGGCACTAAAAAGCTGCATGCGGCGCCAGAGCTGCAGGTTGCTGACCGCCGTTCTGAACTATCCAGTGTCAAGCAAGACGAATAGATATGCGGCGTTAATCCTGTCAGTGAAAATAAGTTGTCACAGCTGCCATTTTCACTGCAAAATACATACAAACATGATGAGCATGTTACACACACAAGATAAGCAAAATGTACTTTTGTCACATGATACTGTACTTGACGTACATTGTGTTGAAAATCATTCATCTACGTGTATGGTCAAGCAAGGAAACAAAACAATCATGTTCTGTATTTTCAGAGGTATAGTAGAAGAAACCCCAAACACAACTGATCATGGCAGACCCTCTGTTATGTTAGAGAAGTACGCCTCTGCCACTAAGATGCAGCCTCAATCATCTGGCTCATTACGTTCCAATGCTGGCATTGAGAAGGGCAAAGAAATAGCTGCTCGGCTCAACATCCACCGTATACACAGCCAATTGAGAGGCCTTGACTCCACAGGTTGGTTCTGTCTTTTATGGGCCATTCCAGCAAATTGGTACCATTTGTGCCCCAGGAAATACATACAAAATGTTTTGAGAGAGTTACAACATGCAAAAGGCACCAATACTGTGAAATGTTCATAATATTAAGTGTTCATAGTATATAATCTGTGCCTACACTCTCTGTGCTCTGTGCTTTGTACACTAAATGTTTAAAAAAAAAAAGTTTAATCTGTTTGTTTCTTCTTCTGTATCACTTGTTATACAAACCCCGTTTCCATTTGAGTTGGGAAATTGTGTTAGATGTAAATATAAACGGAATACAATGATTTGCAAATCATTTTCAACCCATATTCAGTTGAATATGCTACAAAGACAACATATTTGATGTTCAAACTGCTAAACATTTTTGTTTTTGCAAATAATCATTAACTTTAGAATTTGATGCCAGCAACACGTGACAAAGAAGTTGGGAAAGGTGGCAATAAATACTGATAACGTTGAAGAATGCTCATCAAACACTTATTTGGAACATCCCACAGGTGTGCAGGCTAATTGGGAACAGGTGGGTGCCATGATTGGGTATAAAAACAGCTTCCCAAAAAATGGGTATAAAAACAGCTTCCCAAAAAATGCTCAGTCTTTCACAAGAAAGGATGGGGCGAGGTACACCCCTTTGTCCACAACTGCGTGAGCAAATAGTCAAACAGTTTAAGAACAACGTTTCTCAAAGTGCAATTGCAAGAAATTTAGGGATTTCAACATCTACGGTCCATAATATCTTCAAAAGGTTCAGAGAATCTGGAGAAATCAATCCACGTAAGCGGCATGGCCGGAAACCAACATTGAATGACCGTGACCTTTGATATCAAAAACCGACATCAATCTCTAAAGGATATCACCACATGGGCTCTGGAACACTTCAGAAAACCACTGTCACTAAATACAGTTTGTCGCTACATCTACTATGCAAAGCGAAAGCCATTTATCAACAACATCCAGAAACGCCGCCGGCTTCTCTGGGCCCGAGATCATCTAAGATGGACTCATGCAAAGTGGAAAGTGTTCTGTGGTCTGACGAGTCCACATTTCAAATTGTTTTTGGAAATATTCGACATCGTGTCATCCGGACTAAAGGGGAAGCGAACCATCCAGACTGTTATCGACGCAAAGTTCAAAAGCCAGCATCTGTGATGGTATGAGGGTGCATTAGTGCCCAAGGCATGGGTAACTTACACATCTGTGAAGGCACCATTAATGCTGAAAGGTACATACAGGTTTTGGAACAACATATGCTGCCATCTAAGCGCCGTCTTTTTCATGGACGCCCCTGCTTATTTCAGCAAGACAATGCCAAGCCACATTCAGCACGTGTTACAACAGCATGGCTTCGTAAAAAAAAGAGTGCGGGTACTTTCCTGGCTCCCCTGCAGTCCAGACCTGTCTCCCATCGAAAATGTGTGGCGCATTATGAAGCGTAAAATACGACAGCGGAGACCCCGGACTGTTGAACGACTGAAGCTCTACATAAAACAAGAATGGGAAAGAATTCCACTTTCAAAGCTTCAACAATTAGTTTCCTCAGTTCCCAATCGTATATTGAGTGTTGTTAAAAGAAAAGGTGATGTAACACAGTGGTGAACATGCCCTTTCCCAACTACTTTGGCACGTGTCGCAGCCATGAAATTCTAAGTTAATTATTATTTGCAAAAAAAAAAAAAAAGTTTATGAGTTTGAACATCACATATCTTGTCTTTGTAGTGCATTCAATTGAATATGGGTTGAAAAGGATTTGCAAATAATTTTATTTTGTTTATATTTGCATCTAACACAATTTCCCAACTCATATGGAAACGTGGTTTGTACATCTTGGATTCATTATTCTTTTCTTCCCATAGACATTGGCACTTGTGCCATTACAGCTATACCAACTGAGAAGTCCAAAGTGTTGTTTGGCCTGGAAGAAATTGAGGATTTTTCAATAGTTGATGAAACAGACATCCATGCTAGCTCAGGTGACCTTGGCCGTTCCACCGCATCTCTTGAGAAATGGGGCTGGATCATGTTTGAATGTGGCATTGAGAATCTAACAGTGAAAGGTAAGCAGACTCTCCGACTAGGACGTTTTTGTATTCTTTCTTTTTCTATGTGAAACTTATTTATTAATACTTTGTGCTGTAGGGGGTCGTCAGTCAGGAGCCATTCTGTACAATGCATTTGGTGTGATGCGCCACTCAGACACTGGAGGCAGAACTGGAGTACCACACTTGAATGGATCAACAAGCTCTCAGACCGGGAGTGGTTACAGCACTGACGCATCTGATGATAACTTACCACGTGATGTTGTTAGCCCCCCCTCTGACGTCAATGAACATTCTGACTCAGATGAGCAGGTATGATGCTGAGAATCAAATAGCATATGATATATTTATTTGTGTTGAGTGGGTTGTGTGAGGTGCCACACCATTATTGTCATATGAAAAAAATGCCTTTAAATGAATTTTGAGGAAAACATGGATTTAATAAATATTTCGATAAGTCTGTAACACTGTGAATATGGTTTATTGAGTTAGTGTTGTGCAATTATAAAAACCTCATCAATGCTACAATTGATTAACTGATCTTTTATATTTACTGGATGTGCAGGATGAAGGCGTTGAGTCAGACGACATAAAGAAAGACCTCCCACTCATGCCTCCACCTCCTGACTCCAGCAGCATGAAGCTGACCATCCGGGAGATCTGGTTTAGTTTTGCTGCACCCACAAATGTCAGATCACCTTCACAGGCAATCTCTAGGTATTGACTTTTGCATGTTTTAATATTTAAGTTATGCAAGTTTCACTTTATTAAATTTTACTTTGAATTTTAAAGTTGGTTCTTGAGAGAAATCATAAATGCTTTTAATAAGTATGTGAGGTTATAGGCTCCAGCGCCCCCGCGACCCCACAGGGAATAAGCGGTAGAAAATGGATGGATGGATGGTTGGTTAAAGTTTAAATGAGTGCTATTAAATTATAATTGCTTTTAAAAATAGATTGATCATACTTTTGAATTTGGATTCATCACAATTAATTAATTAATTAATCATCACAGGGTATTACTCGCTTGAATAATTTTAATTAGCTTAAAAGAAGATCCCAATATTTGGACACCACGCTGACAACCACATCAAAAGTAGCGAGCGACGTTACTTCAAACGTCTCGGTAACGGCATTTTAATGTGCATAAAAGTAATTAGATTACATGTTACTAGTAACGCAGTTATTCTGAACACTTGTGGGGACCCAATTAATTTTCCTAGAACCCACTTAAGTTACTACCATGGGTCCCGGGGACTCACTACATAGGGCTTGAAAGGGCACGTGATTTAGCAATGCATTGTGGGTGCCTTGTTAACATGGCTGTACTGTACCCAGAGTCGTGTATAAAGAGAGTATGGCCAACTAAACAACAGGCGCCATGATTGCTCCCAAAGAACGTGTGCAGCTGTGCCCGCATGCAATTGCTCTCGTTTTGACGTTAGTTTTTCTGACAAAATTCACCAAAATAATACGTCTGTATGTATTTCTAAACATACTCCAGCTCATGCTTTTATTTAATCAAAGTATAATGTTGCAGCCATATTTAACACACTTTGCTGCTACACTCCTGCAGCAAACAAACAATAACCGTAAAAAAAATACACAGAACGACCAAAAAAATAACTTATTACCCTCATGTAGCCAAAATCTTCATTAGCCTTGGACCAACAATCATGGAGAGATTATGACATATATGTGAAGTATGTCAACTGTGGTGACTGCCTCCAATGTATTTGTAATCTTTATCTGTCACCCATTATGTTATTTATTATTATTCCAACTGATCTTTTTGTCTTGAAACATGGTAAATTAATAAAGTGTACTTTTGTACTTATTTCTGCACAATAACTCATATATGGTAACACTGGTGAGCAATAGTGATTTGTGTTCATAGTTCATGTTATCTATTACACACAAAATATGGTTTATTTTACTCAGCAATGTCTTCTCCGTCTTTATATTTGTGTTTGACTTTCACTTTTACTGTTACTGAGTTGCATGATTTTAATTTTACTAAGATTAAAATATAGTCTGTTTTAATTAAACCATCTCTGCAATTTTATTGTCAGAATGTCAGACAGTAAAAAATTTTAAAACTGTTTTAGTACTGGAAGGGTTTATTTTGAAGTGAAATTTGCCAATGAGCACGACAGTCAGTCTCTTCTCTCATCTTTAAACTAACGTATGCATTATTGACCTGATCACTGACCGTAAAACAACCCGCGTGTTGGCGGGAGGACTCCCAAAGACCTCAGCTCTGTCCCACCTCGCTGTGTGTTTGTTATTTAATCAGAGGGAAATGAAGGTTATCAGACATGTATTGAAATTCTCAATCAGTTAGGTTTATTTGCATACACATTATAAATATACTCACAGAGGCACTCTGGACTGTTAGCAACACAATTACCAATCTTGTTGGATAACTTGAAGGCAAGAGTCCTGTTAATTAAAATAATTCTTCTATTTAAGCTCATATGAGAAGAAGTCCCCTGGGGAGGGTCTATACATGTGGGCTTCCGTGTTCTTTCCTTTCTTACTTTGATATGTTATTTTACAGAATAGAGCAGTTGTGTTCTTCCTTGTGCTCTTTGATAGAATAGAACAGGACTTGTTGTTCACACTTCTGCAAAAAAAACCCAGGTCATGAGCAGGTCATGAGGTTCAGTGATGCACAATACATTTTACTCTGATCCATGTGAAGCATTAATGTTCGAATAAGCATCATCTTACAAAATGTGTTCTAAGGATCTAATATTAAGCATGAATATCAATAAACATTCTAAGCTAATCTTTATGAGTGAATATTTAATGAGCTGTTCAAAAGGCACAAGCTATTTTAAGAGTATAGTGAATAAAAAATGGGGTCAATTGTAACATAAAAAATGGGGTGAATCACAACACGCCTCATTTTTCAAGTAACCATCTACGGTTAAGGTAAAGGAGCATGTGCGGTCAAAATAAATTGCGTGATTATTTTAAGTATGTTGAGGTGACACTCAAAAAATGTTTATATCTTGCAAAGGTTTCTTTATACCAGCAATTATATTTACAAGATGAAACTAATATATGACAGGCTCATAACATGCAACCCAAGAAATTTCAAAACTTCTTTTGATATCATTTTGATGATTATGGCTAACAGTTTATTAAAACCTCGAAGTAAACATTTCAGAAAATGTTGGGTTTTCAAATACGGTAAACCATGATTATCAAAAGTATAACAAATAAAAGCTTGATATATTAAGTTAAAGTACCAACGATTGTCACACATTCACTATGTGTGGCGAAATTATTCTCTGCATTTGACCTTGATCACCCCCTGGGAGGTGAGGGGTGCAGTGGGCAGCAGCGGTGGTATCTCACTTTGTATGTAATTAGTTTATCTCACGTATTCGTTTCACATTTGAAGTTGAATTGCTGAAATTAATGGACTTTTACACTGTGTTCAAATGTTTTGAGTTTCACCTGTGGTAATTTTTTGCATGAGTTAACTTGTTATTTTTTATATATATCTTGTCTTTGTAGTGCATTCAACTGAATATGGGTTGAAAATGATTTGCAAATCATTGTATTCCGTTTATATTTACATCTAACACAATTTCCCAACTCATATGGAAACGGGGTTTGTATATGTAATATTTTTGGCCACTGTAACATTACACACAGTATGAACTGTATGAAACACTGTACTTTAATGAAGTGGTTCTTTAGCATACCACTAGATGTAGCCTAGTAGTACACGTCCCACAGTTTGAAAATCACTGCGGTACTGAATATGAAAAATGGAATTAGGCCAACCACAGTATATGTTTGCTCAAGGAATTATTCTAGCTTGGTAACATTTATATTTAGTGCATGACAAAAACCTTCCTCTTTGATTTCTAGGCAATTGAACCTTCTTAGCACTGCCACTCCTGCCATTGGAGCCTGGTTGGTCCCTATTGACCAGCTTAAATCTTCTTTCCACAAACGAGACATGGAGGGCACACTGCGTGTGTGTGCAGTCATGGGCTGCATCATGACAGAGGCTCTCGAGGTCAGTAATTCCTCCAATGATATGCAACACTTGTCATATTGTCTTGTGGTGTGACTACATTTTGTCATGGTGCAGAAAAAGAGCATCCACATCCCGTTCCGAAGCAAGTACAATCGTGTAACGAAGCGAGCTCGATACCTCCATGAAAATCCTTCGTGTATGCTTTGCAACATTCTTCACCGCTATTTGCAACAGGCTGACTATTCTGTCATAGAAGAAGCTACAATGGTTAGTACAAGACCCGTGCAGCTTACAAAACGTATGAATGTTTAAATTAAATAATATGTAACCCAGTACATATGTCATATTTTTGGGTCCCCTTTACTACTGATACATTTTATGTCTCAACATTGTTCCTTTTAATTGCAGAATGATGGCGTCCCAGCCTTGGTGACTCTCAAAAAGGGTCTTGTGGCGTTGGCCCGGCAATGGATGAAATTCATTGTTGTTACTCAAGGCTTCAAAGCTATTGGTCTGATGAGACCCAATCAGCTTGCTAAACCCAAGGAACCTCTGCAGACTCTGGCTGAAACAATTTTGGGCTTGGACAATGGTGCTACGCTGCAGAGTGATACCAGTGGTGATGGAGCTGAATTTGAATATGATGCAGGTGGGGGCAAAAAAGCTTTTAAAAGATCACATTTGACCAGTCATTTAAACACTAAAGATCCACTATATTAACTTACCTGGTCTAAGTTGCCTTTTACTTTTAAGCATGTGAAATGTTCGTGGAAATCCGTGCTTTTAAACATAAATTTTCGCATCAAAATATGACTTCCACGTTTTTTAAACTAAATATATAAAAAAAAAAAAGGATGTAAACAAAATTTGTTGGAACACTAACCGCAGCCGCTGGTACTCGCTGTTTCTCTTGCCTTACATCGCATTGAGTTGCAGGACGGGGAGACGATCAGAGCACGGAAACAAGCTCGCTAGTTAGCTAACCATTTAGCTAGCTGAGTTATTGTTGCCTCCGTTCGCTCCCCAAGCCAAATCGTTGACGGCTGTCCGTTTTACTGCTAATCATATTTGGATGATTACAGTCCCAACACTGTTAGTTTCGAAGCAGTTGTAGCTGTAGAATATTTACAAAACCCGTTTCCATATGAGTTGGGAAATTGTGTTAGATGTAAATATAAACGGAATACAATGATTTGCAAATCCTTTTCAACCCATATTCAACTGAATACACTACAAAGACAAGATATTTGATGTTCAAACTCATAACTTTTTTTTTTTTTGCAAATAATAAATAACTTAGAATTTCATGGCTGCAACACGTGACAAAGTAGTTGGGAAAGGGCATGTTCACCACTGTGTTACATGGCCTTTCCTTTTAACAACACTCAGTAAACGTTTGGGAACTGAGGAGACACATTTATTAAGCTTCTCAGGTGGAATTCTTTCCCATTCTTGCTTGATGTACAGCTTAAGTTGTTCAACAGTCCGAGGGTCTCCGTTGTGGTATTTTAGGCTTCATAATGCGCCACACATTTTCAATGGGAGACAGGTCTGGACTACAGGCAGGCCAGTCTAGTACCCGCACTCTTTTACTATGAAGCCACGTTGATGTAACACGTGGCTTGGCCCTGTCTTGCTGAAATAAGCAGGGGCGTCCATGGTAACGTTGCTTGGATGGCAACATATTTTGCTCCAAAACCTGTATGTACCTTTCAGCATTAATGGCGCCTTCACAGATGTGTAAGTTACCCATGTCTTGGGCACTAATACACCCCCATACCATCACAGATGCTGGCTTTTCAACTTTGCGCCTATAACAATCCGGATGGTTCTTTTCCTCTTTGGTCCGGAGGACACGACGTTCACAGTTTCCAAAAACAATTTGAAATGTGGACTCGTCAGACCAAAGAACACTTTTCCACTTTGTATCAGTCCATCTTAGATGAGCTCAGGCCCAGCGAAGCCGACGGCATTTCTGGGTGTTGTTGATAAACGGTTTTCGCCTTGCATAGGAGAGTTTTAACTTGCACTTACAGATGTAGCGACCAACTGTAGTTACTGACAGTGAGTTTCTGAAGTGTTCCTGAGCCCATGTGGTGATATCCTTTTCACGGGATCGAAGGTCACGGGTTTAGCTGCTTACGTCCAGTGATTTCTCCAGATTCTCTGAACCCTTTGATGATATTACGGACCGTAGATGGTGAAATCCCTAAATTCATTGCAATAGCTGGTTGAGAAAGGTTTTTCTTAAACTGTTCAACAATTTGCTCACGCATTTGTTGACAAAATGGTGACCCTCGCCCCATCCTTGTTTGTGAATGACTGAGCATTTCATGGAATCTACTTTTATACCCAATCATGGCACCCACCTGTTCCCAATTTGCCTGTTCACCTGTGGGATGTTCCAAATAAGTGTTTGATGATCATTCCTCAACTTTATCAGTAATTATTACCACCTTTCCCAACTTCTTTGTCCCGTGTTGCTGGCATCAAATTCTAAAGTTAATGATTATTTGCAAAAAAAAAAAAAAAGTTTATCAGTTTTAACATCAAATATGTTGTCTTTGTAGCATATTCAACTGAATATCGGTTGAAAATGATTTGCAAATCATTGTATTCCGTTTATATTTACATCTAACACAATTTCCCAGCTCGTATGGAAACAGGGTTTGTATTATTAGCCAGCGAGAAGGTATATTTTTGACGTGACGGATCGTAAACAGAATAGAGTTGCCAAATGGGAAACGTCTTTGCATGCATGTTATAGAATTTGACAAGACATTTTTAATGATAATAATGTTATTAAATAATCTACTAAACATTCTATTTTACATTACATGGGACATGTAAAAAGACAGCCAACATTGTTTGGTAGATGAGAATAAATCTAAAGGTAAATTATTGTGTAGAAATGCACCCAAGTGAAGGAATTGTCTTGATTTTCTACATTTTCTTTCGGGGTTTGCGTGGGGCTTTGCGTGGCAGCACTGCCTGCAGATGGAAATGTTCCTCTCTTTTTCTCAAAGTTTGCTTGCATCCCTGTACTTCAGTCATTTGAGTGGGTTTTATTTGCTATTGTTGTTGTGAAGCCGCAGTGAGTGAACACACCATGTTACTGGAGGGAGCGTGCAGTCGTCCACCACCAAAAGAGGGAAACTCTGGTCCTGTAAGTGGAGTGGAGATCATGAGGAAACTATCCAAGTCCCATACACACAGCGAGTCTGCACTACGAATAAAGGTAAAAGTTAATCGCATGATGCTTAGCTTTTAAAAATATATATGCACTTAAAGTTATGTCCACTCAGCTTAATAAATGTACTACAGTAAATCACACTACTCATCGAGTATTTGAATTTACTTTTTAAAACACATTTTAAAGCCTATTCTTGTCACTGTTTTGTTATTAAAAGCTGTCAGTGTTCACTCTCAAAATTGGACTGCACATTGTAACTAGAGTTTATGCAATTCCAGCAGGAATTGCTGTTGAATGCCCCAATCAATGCTGAAGCTGAATTTAAAAGCTGAATGACTGCAGAATTAATTTACAAAAAAGTGTGTATAAACAGTAAGAATAGTTTGAAAATTGAAGTGCTGAAATGCTAGTGGAATGTAGAATGAATGGTAGAAACGGTTTATCTGTGAAATGGTTTGAATCTTAAATATCAGAAACTGTACTGAAACAAACTATGAATATAGAAAATATAAATATATGTCGTAATAGTTTGAATTAAGCTATATTACTGAAAGATGTAAAAATTGCCAAAAAACTATTTGTTCGGTTGGTACTTTCCGGGACTCAAACCCATATTACTTGGTTAATAAGCATGGGTGTTATCCTCTCAGCCAAACTGCTGAGCTGTCAAAATAACGTCCAGGTTTGAATATTAAAGGGAGCAATGTAGCCGTCGATAATGACATCGAATTACTAAGAATTATTTGCTGTACAACATTTTCAGCTAATTTTGGGGATATAACAACATATTTTTTCCGAAGGGAATAAGCGGTAGAAAATGGATGGATGGATGGATGGTTAGAATATTGTAGAATGCTGGTTGAAATGCTAGTGGAATATAGAAGGAAGGATAGAAACACTTGGACTGTGAAATGGTTTGAACATAGAAAAACTTTAATGGTAGAAATTCTTTCAATGTTGAAATGGCTTTATTGTAGAAGATCGTAAACTATACTGAAATGTACTATGACTACAGAAATTATAAATGTTTGTAGTAATAGTTGACATTAAACTATGTGACTCAAATATATAAAATTATCAAAAGATTTGTGCATTTGATCCCTCCGGGATTTGAGCCAATGTCATCTGGGTGAAAGGCAGATGTATTATCCGTTTGGCCAAACATCCTAGCTGATTCAGAAATTTCCAACTTTGTTGTTAAAGGAAGAGATTCAACCGTTGAATTGACTGAGTCCTTGACTGCAACTTTTTCAGCTATTTTTGGGGATAAATTATATATATTTTTTGCATTAAAATATGTTACCTGATTGTATAGAAAATGTACTTGCAAACAAGCTAACATTTAGAGAGAGAAAAAAGTTGAAACCATAACTTACACTGATACAGGAGATAAAGTGGTCCTAGTCGAAATAATACCTGTATACTGTATGTATAATACTTGCACTTACATCTGTTGGCCAACCAAAATTACAATGTATAACTCGTATGTCGCTGCTCTATTCTTGCTGTTACAAGATTGATCCAATGTGGAGCTTCACAAAGTACCGTATTTTTCGGACTATAATAATAATAATAATATTAACTGGGATTTATATAGCGCTTTTCTAAGTACCCAAAGTCGCTTTACATGTAGAACCCATCATTCGTTCACACCTGGTGGTGGTAAGCTACTTTCATAGCCACAGCTGCCCTGGGGTAGACTGACGGAAGCGTGGCTGCAATTTGCGCCAACGGCCCCTCCGACCACCACCTGTCATTCATTATTCAATTCACCGGTGTGAGTGGCACCGGGGGCAAAGGGTGAAGTGTCCCGCCCAAGGACACAACGGCAGCGATTTTTGGATGGTAAGAGGCGGGGAGCGAACCTGCAACCCTCAGGTTTCTGGCACGGTTGCTCTACCCACTACGCCATGCTGCCCCACATATAAGTCACAGTTTTTTTTCATAGTTTGGCCGGGCTCCAGTGCAACTTATATATGTTTTTTTCCTTCTTTATTATGCATTTTCGGCAGATGCGACTTATACTCCGGTGCGACTTATACTCCGAAAAATACGGTATATTCAAGCATGATAAACAGTCTTTAAATTAAAAAGCATGAGGGACAATTAAATACCATCAATATAATATAATATATATATATATATATATATATATATATATATATATATATATATATATATATATATATATATATATATATATATATATATATATATATATAAAAGCAATAAAAGTGAATATTGATTAGAATATACAACGTGCTGCCACGGTGTACTTAAAATGCAACAAGTTAAAATGACATCATTACCCAGAATGCAGTTATGCGTAACCGCCAGTCAGAATGGTGTGATGAGTACCAATTATATTGTCCAATATGATGGAAAATCATGAACACTGTAAAAGCTGGGAATTTTTCCATCCATCCATTTTCTATCGCTTGTCTCTTTCGGGGTCGCAGGGTGTGCTGGAGCCTATCTCAGCTGCATTCTTTTCCATTTAAAAAAAACACATACGGTAGTTTTATTGTCCTGACTGAGATAAATGTTTTGATGGTGGACCGGTTGAAGTTGGTTGAAACACATGGTAGAAGAAGCAGAAATAAAAAAATGGGGGGAAATCCTGGAAAATTATGAATTACAGTAAAACTGGTAATTTTTTAAAGGTTTGTTGAATGAGCACACATGTCCTGAAAGCGCTGAATGTTTTGACGTTTGAACGGCATCAATCCAATGAACAATGTGGGAGTTACAAACGACCGAAAAACGGAGCAGCAGAGGAATAAGAATAAATGAGGCAATTCCTGAAGGAATTGCGTGTTAATGCTCCAATGCTGAAGTTGAACTGAAATGCTGATGGAATATAAAATGAATGTAAGAATAGTTCAAATCTTGAAATGGTTTGAATGTTAAAGAGCTGACGCTGAACTGAAATGCTAATGGAATCTAGAATGAATGCAGAAATGGTTTGAATGTTGAAATGGTTTGAATCTTGAGGAGGTGATCCCATCCATCCATTTTCTACCGCTTATTCCCTTTGGGGTCGCGGGGGGCGCTGGAGCCTATCTCAGCTACAATCGGGCGGAAGGCGGGGTACACCCTGAACAAGTCGCCACCTCATCGCAGGGCCAACACAGATAGACAGACAACATTCACACTCACATCCATGCTAAAGTAAAATACTAGTGGAATGTAGAAATGGTTTGAAAGTTGAAATAGATTTAAGGATACAATGGTTTGGGAGGTGAAGAGCAGAAACAGTCCTGAAATGTAGTATGAAATTTGAAATGCTAATTGTTGGTATAGTTAGAAGAGTTAGCATACTTCAAGAGGTTGCAAAGTATACAGAGCTAGCATACTTGTAACATGGCGTCAAGTAACAAAGACCATGATTATTAGGTTTACAATGTACAATATTTGCTAAAATGCTCGAAAAAACTTTAGCTTGCTCACATTAACATGTTAACAGGTGAAGATGGAGGCAAGTAATGAAATACATGTTCATTAGGTAAGAAAATGTAAAACTAGGTAAAATGTTAGCATACAAAATTAGCATGGTAACAGTTAAACAGCGAGCGATAGGAACAATTTCCCTTGTGGATCAATAAAGTTTGTCTAAGTAAGTACTTTTAAGGTGGCACTAACTAACGGAATCCATGGTTAAAAAGTTTGAAATTAGTTAAAATGTTAGCATGCTAACATTAGCATAGTAACAGGAGAACAGCTAGCATTAGGGTGACCATTTCCATGACACCAAAAAGGAGGACATTATGCGGCATATCAATAGATTACTATGGTGTACATAGGACTCTGGTATACTCTTATTTATAGTACAATTTTGAGTGGTTTAAAGATGATGTTTGTGTGGCTGAATAGGAACAAATATTAAAGTCAAGTGTTTGACAGTATTTGTATTTATTCAATACATTGGGGTGTTCAAAAAGTGACCACTGAGATGAATCATTTCAAGTGCAGAGTGCTGCACAGCATAACATGTGTGGACTTAAATGTAAACAACAATTAACAGTTAACATATATAATTTTTTTTAAAATGCCACAAAAAATTTTCCACATCAACATCAAGGCTGCTTGCTGCATATCTGGTTGCGTTATGCAGAATATGGGCCAAACAGTTTGCAGGGAGCACATCTTTTTGGCTCAGTTTCAGCTTCTGATACACACTGTTATGTTTGCCACAATTGACACTGGCATTGTCTGCTGCATATGCAGACATGTTTTTCACCTCTAAGCCAGACATCTCAAGTTTCGTCAGCAGCTGGTTTGTTGTGGCTTCTGACGTTTCGTTGCTGTCACTATAAAAATCCAACAGGACATGTTGGATGCCTTCATCAAAGTGAAAATACCTTACCACAATGGGAAAACACTTGTTTGTTCCTTTATTTGAGGCGTCGGTTGCCACGGAAAAGAGTAGGTTGTTTTCTTTTATGTAGTCGGTATGTTCCTGTACCGAATAGTGAGCGATGACGTTCTCGCACAATGCCTTGGCTTTTGTTCGGCCACAGGCCATCCCTTTAGCTGTGGGCGAGTCACTGAAAATCTCCCGGTCCACTTTCATGCCGCAGTCTAAACTTCTGTAGGACTGGTGATGCTTTACAGCAGTGGTTCTCAACCTTTTTTCAGTGATGTACCCCCTGTGAGCATTTTTTTAATTCAAGTACCTCCTAATCAGAGCAAAGCATTTTTGGTTGAAAAAAAGAGATAAAGAAGTAAAATACAGCACTATGTCATCAGTTTCTGATTTATTAAATTGTATAACAGTGCAAAATATTGCTCATTTGTAGTGGTCTTTCTTGAACTATTTGGGAAAAAAATATATAAAATAACTAAAAACTTGTTGAAAAATAAACAAGTGATTCAATTATAAATAAAGATTTCTACACATAGAAGTAATCATCAACTTAAAGTGCCCTCTTTGGCGATTGTAATAGAGATCCATCTGGATTCATGAACTTAATTCTAAACATTTCTTCACAAAAAAAGAAATCTTTAACATCAATATTTATGGAACATGTCTACAAAAAATCTAGCTGTCAACACTGAATATTGCATTGTTGCATTTCTTTTCACAGTTCTTTTTGACAGACATTTTAGTGAGGGTCAAACCATCATGGCATGGGGGAAACTCTGGGTTTATGGTAATGAATGGAATAGCCTACTTGATTTGATATTCAGTTTATGAACTTACATTACATTACATACCCCCAGGGGTACGCGTACCCCCATTTGAGAACCACTGCTTTACAGCATGGTACACCTTGCACAGCTCCGCAGCGGTTATCTTGTCATCCAGGGGCGACGAAACTTCACAAAAAAATGTCCTCATTGAAGAGGTACCTGCCGCACGTTTATTACTTTTATGTTTATCCGTACACGCATGCCGTTCAATTGCAGCTTTCCCCTGACTACTTACGTCGACATCACATCGACAAAGTGTGCAGAAGCCATGGAATGAGTCTCGACTACTTTTCGTTATAAATTCGTGCTCTTTTATCCATTCAGAATTAAACGAGGTCTTGCGTTTTGGCATGATGCTAACTTTCTGTCAATGTCATGCCGCAGCAGCACATGGACCCTTGTTTACTTTTTTAACCAATGATAAGCAGATTTGTATCCGACACCGCTCTTAGCCAATCATTTGATATGTTACTGCGTTGAGGGCACTTTTTTACGGTCTTTGATTGGCTATTGCGCTGCAGCCCAGCAAAGATGAAAAAACTCCGCTCTTCAAGCCTAGTGCCTCAAAAAGGAGGACAAATACGTGTCCGGCTTGATGCTACGCCGGAGAGGGCATTAAAAATCCGGACTGTCCGGCCTAAATCCGGACACCTGGTCACCCTAGCTAGCATACTTACAAGATGGCACCATGTAACGGAATCCATGGTTATTAGGTTTTAAAACTAACAAAATTAGCAAAAATGCTAGCATAAAACATTAGCGTGCTAATATTAACATGTTAAAATTAGCATGCTAACAGGTGAACGGCTAGCATACTTTTAAGATAGTATGGTAACAAGCGAACAGCTAGCATACTTACAGGATGGCGCCAAGTAACGGAATCCTTGACTAGAAATTAGATCAAATACTAGCATACAACGTTAGCATGCTAACATTAGCATACTGACAGGGGAGAAGCGAGCATACTTCCAATATGGCGCCATGTAATACAATTCATGAGCTGTGCATATTGGTCTTAGAACTAATTTATTCATTTCAGTTGGAATTTCCTAGAAATTCGGAAATTTCGGGAGAAGCGGGAATTTCTTGAAGGCTATAAATAACATGAATGTCCTAAACTAGATGAGGCAATTCCTGAAGGAATTGCGTGTGAATGCTCCAATGCTGAAGTTGAACTGAAGTGCTGATAGAATGTAGTATGAATGTAAGAATAATTTGAATATTGAAATGGTTTGAACTTTAAAGAACTGACGCTGAACTGAAATGCTAATGGAATGTAGGGTGAATGTAGAGATGGTTTGAATGTTGAAATCGTTCAAATGCTGAAATGGTATGAATGTTGAAATTGTTTGAATGTTGAAAAGCTGACGCTAGACTGAAATACTAGTGAAATGTAGAAATGGTTTGAAAGTTGAAATAGAAGGTTATAATTATTTGAGAGGTGAAGAGCAGAAGCTGTACTGAAATGTAGTATGAATCTTGGTATTGTTAGTACGGTTAGCATAATTCAAGATGTTACAAAGTAACATAATATATATATTTTAGTTGTATATGTATCACATTAGCTAAAATGCTGGCATACAAATTCAGCATGCTAACAGGAAAGCAGCTATCATACTTGTAACATGGCGCCAAGTAACAAAACCCATGATAGGTTTACAATGTATATTATTAGCTAAAATGGTAGACAAAAACGTTAGCTTGCTAACATTAATATACTAACATTAACATGCTTACAGGTGAAGAGGTAACATACTTCTAAGATGGGGACAAGTAACGAAATACACGTTTGTTAGGTTAAAAATATTCAACTAGGTAAAAATGCTTGCATAAAACATTAGCATGAGAACAGTGAAATAGCTAGCATACTTTTAAGATGGCACCATGTAACAAAATCCATGATTATTAGGGTTGAAACGTAAACAAAATGTATATTAGCATCCTAACAGGTGAAAGGCTAGCATACATTTAAGATGGCCCCAAGTAACAGAATCCATGACTATTAGGTTAAAAAGTATGAAATTAGCTAAAATATTAGCATGTTAACATTAACATGGTAACGGTGAAACAGCTAGCATACTTTTAGGATGGCACAAAGCAACGGAATCCATGGTTATATTTTAAAAAGTACAAAATTACCTCAAATGCTAGCATAATATCTCAGCATGCTAACATTAACATGGTAACAGTGAAACAGCTAGCATACTTTTAGGATGGCACAAAGCAATGGAATCCATGGTTATATTTTAAAAAGTACAAAATTACCTCAAATGCTAGCATAATATCTTAGCATGCTAACATTAGCATGGTAACAGGGGAACAGCTAGCATACTTACAAGATGGCACCAAGTAACAAAATGCATGATTATTAGGTTAAAAAACGTACAAAATTAGCTAAAATGCTATCATGAAACATTAGCTTGTTAATATTAGCATGCTAACAGGTGAAAGGCCAGCAAATGTTTAAGTGCCAAGTAATGAAATCCATGACTATTGGGTTAAAAAGTACAAAATTAGATCAAATGCTAGCATAAACTGTTAGCATGTTAACAATAGCATGATGACAAGGGAATAGCTAGCATACTTCTACGATAGCACCATGTAACAAAATTCATGATTATTACGTTTAAAATGTTAAAGATTTGATAAAACTCTACTATGCAAAGCCGAAGCCATTTATCAACAACACCCAGAAACGCCACCGGCTTCGCTGGGCCCGAGCTCATCTCAGATGGACTGATGCAAAGTGGAAAAGTGTTCTGTGGTCTGACTAGTCCACATTTCAAATTGTTTTTGGAAACTGTGGACGTTGTGTCTTCCGGACTAAACACGAAAAGAACCATCCGGACTGTTCTAGGCACAAAGTTCAGCCAGCATCTGTGATGGTATGGGGGTGTAATAGTTTCTAAGGCATGGGTAACGTACACATCAGTGTAGACACCCATCCAAGAATGGGAAAGAATTCCACCTGAAAAGCTTCAAAAATTCGTCTCCTCAGTACCCAAACATTTACTGAGTGTTGTTAAAAGGAAAGGCCATGTAACACAGTGGTGAACATGCCCATGTGCCAACTTTCTTTGCAATGTGTTGCTGCCATTAAATTCTAAGCCAAAAAAATTTCTCAGTTCGAACATTAAATATCTTGTCTTTGCAGTCTATTCAATTGAATATAGGTTGAAAAGGATTTGCAAATCATTGTATTCTGTTTTTATTTACGATTTACAAAACCTGCCAACTTCACTGGTTTTGGGTTTTGTAATTACAGAATTACAGGACTTTGTGAATTTTCAGGAACACTGGAATTTGGTTTGGAACTTGGGAAAGTGTTTGTTTGAATGTCCACAATGAGTGCAATGTGTTGATGTTGGAATGGTTTAAATATTTTTTTAAATGTGGGAATTGTGCAACTTGGAAAAATGTCCCATTCATTTAAGTGGGAACTTCCTGGAAATTTGGAAATTTCTGGAAAAGTGGGATTTTTTTTCTAGAAATGATTAAAAGCATGAATGAGCTGAATTGGTTGGTGTTGGAATTGTTTAAATCGGTCAAGAAATGTTGAAGTATTAACCGTTTTTTAATTCAGAAATGGTATTACGGAATTTCGGAAAAACTGAGAATTTTTCTAGTTCCTAAACAAACTTGTTTTATTTTCCTGACTAAGAGGAATGTTTTGACAGTGGAACGGTTGAATCAGGGCTGCACGATTTTGAAAATAACCTAATTGTGATTCTTCTTTCCAAAATTGCGATTACGATTTGATTTGCGATTTTTATATTTTATGCATAAAACTGCGAAAATGTCAAGTGGTCATATCGTATCATGTTACTTTTAGACTGCCAATCAACATATTGTTGTCTCTAGTTAGAACAATATACAATAATTTACTTTAAAAAAAACATTTCTTTATGCACTCAGAGCTTTTGTCTACATCATGAAGAAATACCCGATAACAATTATACATTGATTATAATGTAATCTCTGAGCTGCCACCTTACCGTGGTAGAGGAGTTTGCGTGTCCCAATGATCCTAGGAGCTTGTTGTCCGGGGGATTTATGCCCCCTGGTAGGGTCTCCCAAGACAAACTGGTCCTAGGTGAGGGATCAGACAAAGAGCAGCTCGAAGACCTCCATGACGAATAAAAACAAAGGACCCAGATTTCCCTCGCCCGGACGCGGGTCACCGGGGCCCCCCTCTGGAGCCAGGCCCGGAGGTGGGGCACGATGGCGAGCGCCTGGTGGCCGGGCCTGTCCCCATGGGGCCCGGCCGGGCACAGCCCGAAGAGGCAACGTGGGTTCCCCCCTCCAATGGGCTCACCACCCATAGCAGGGGCCATAGAGGTCGGGTGCAGTGTGAGCTGGGCGGCAGCCGACGGCAGGGCACTTGGCGGTCCGATCCTCGGCTACAGAAGCTAGCTCTTGGGACGTGGATCGTCACCTCGCTGGGGGGAAGGAGCCTGAGCTAGTGCGCGAGGTTGAGAAGTTCCGGCTAGATATAGTCGGACTCACTTCGACGCACAGCAAGGGCTCTGGAACCAGTTCTCTCGAGAGGGGATGGACTCTCTTCCACTCTGGCGTTGCCGGCAATGAGAGGCGACGAGCTGGGGTGGCAATTCTTGTTGCCCCCCGGCTCAGAGTCTGCACGTTGGAGTTCAACCCGGTGGACGAGAGGGTAGTTTCCCTCCGCCTTCGACTGTGGTTTGCGCTTACGCGCCAAACCGCAGCTCAGAGTACCCACCCTTTTTGGATTCGCTCGAGGGAGTACTTGAGAGTGCTCCCCCGGGTGATTCCCTCGTTCTACTGGGGGACTTCAATGCTCATGTTGGCAGCGACAGTGAAACCTGGAGAGGCGTGATTGGGAAGAATGGCCGCCCGGATCTGAACCCGAGTGGTGTTCTGTTATTGGACTTTTGTGCCCGTCACAGATTGTCCATAATGAACACCATGTTCGAACATAAGGGTGTCCATATGTGCACTTGGCACCAGGACGCCCTAGGCCGCAGTTCCATGATCGACTTTGTAGTTGTGTCATCAGATTTGCGGCCTCATGTTTTGGACACTCGGGTGAAGAGAGGGGCGGAGCTTTCAACCGATCACCACCTGGTGGTGAGTTGGCTGCGATGGTGGGGGAGGATGCCGGACAGACCTGGCAGGCCCAAACGCATTGTGAGGGTTTGCTGGGAACGTCTGGCAGAGTCTCCTGTCAGAGAGAGTTTCAATTCCCACCTCCGGAAGAACTTTGAACATGTCACGAGGGAGGTGCTGGACATTGAGTCCGAGTGGACCATGTTCCGCACCTCTATTGTCGAGGCAGCTGATTGGAGCTGTGGCCGCAAGGTAGTTGGTGCCTGTCGTGGCGGTAATCCTAGAACCCGTTGGTGGACACCGGCGGTGAGGGATGCCGTCAAGCTGAAGAAGGAGTCCTATCGGGTTCTTTGGCTCATTGGACTCCTGAGGCAGCGGACAGGTACCGACAGGCCAAGCGGTGTGCGGCTTCAGCGGTTGCGGAGGCAAAAACTCGGACATGGGAGGAGTTCGGGGAGGCCATGGAAAACGACTTCCGGACGGCTTCGAAGCGATTCTGGACCACCATCCGCCGCCTCAGGAAGGGGAAGCAGTGCACTATCAACACCGTGTATGGTGAGGATGGTGTTCTGCTGACCTTGACTGCAGATGTTGTGGATCGGTGGAGGGAATACTTCGAAGACCTCCTCAATCCCACCAACACGTCTTCCTATGAGGAAGCAGTGCCTGGGGAATCTGTGGTGGGCTCTTCTATTTCTGGGGCTGAGGTTGCTGAGGTAGTTAAAAAGCTCCTTGGTGGCAAGGCCCCGGGGGTGGATGAAATCCGCCCGGAGTTCCTTAAGGCTCTGGATGCTGTGGGGCTGTCTTGGTTGACAAGACTCTGCAGCATCGCGTGGACATCGGGGGCTGTACCTCTGGATTGGCAGACCGGGGTGGTGGTTCCTCTCTTTAAGAAGGGGGACCGGATGGTGTGTTCTAACTATCGTGGGATCACACTCCTCAGCCTTCCCGGTAAGGTCTATTCAGGTGTACTGGAGAGGAGGCTACGCCGGATAGTCGAACCTCGGATTCAGGAGGAACAGTGTGGTTTTCGTCCTGGTCGTGGAACTGTGGACCAGCTCTATACTCTCGGCAGGGTCCTTGAGGGTGCATGGGAGTTTGCCCAACCAGTCTACATGTGTTTTGTGGACTTGGGGAAGGCATTCGACCGTGTCCCTCGGGAAGTCCTGTGGGGAGTGCTCAGAGAGTATGGGGTATCGGACTGTCTGATTTTGGCGGTCCGCTCCCTGTATGATCAGTGTCAGAGCTTGGTCCGCATTGCCGGCAGTAAGTCGGACACGTTTCCAGTGAGGGTTGGACTCCGCCAAGGCTGCCCTTTGTCACCGATTCTGTTCATAACTTTTATGGACAGAATTTCTAGGCGCAGTCAAGGCGTTGAGGGGATCTGGTTTGGTGGCTGCAGGATTAGGTCTCTGCTTTTTGCAGATGATGTGGTCCTGATGGCTTCATCTGGCCAGGATCTTCAGCTCTCGCTGGATCGGTTCGCAGCCGAGTGTGAAGCGACTGGGATGAGAATCAGCACCTCCAAGTCCGAGTCCATGGTTCTCGCCCGGAAAAGGGTGAAATGCCATCTTCGGGTTGGGGAGGAGACCCTAACCCAAGTGGAGGAGTTCAAGTACCTCGGAGTCTTGTTCACGAGTGAGGGAAGAGTGGATCGTGAGATCGACAGGCGGATCGGTGCGGCATCTTCAGTAATGCGGACGCTGTATTGATCCGTTGTGGTGAAGAAGGAGCTGAGCCGGAAGGCAAAGCTCTCAATTTACCGGTCGATCTACGTTCCCATCCTCACCTATGGTCATGAGCTTTGGGTTATGACCGAAAGGACAGGATCACGGGTACAAGCGGCCAAAATGGGTTTCCTCCGCCGGGTGGCAGGGCTCTCCCTTAGAGATAGTGTGAGAAGCTCTGTCATCCGGGGGGAGCTCAAAGTAAAGCCGCTGCTCCTCCACATCGAGAGGAGCCAGATGAGGTGGTTCGGGCATCTGGTCAGGATGCCACCCGATCGCCTCCCTCGGGAGGTGTTTAGGGCACGTCCGACCGGTAGGAGGACACGGGGAAGACCCAGGACACGCTGGGAAGACTATGTCTCCCGGCTGGCCTGGGAACGCCTCGGGATCCCCCGGGAAGAGCTGGACGAAGTGGCTGGGGAGAGGGAAGTCTGGGCTTCCCTGCTTAGGCTGCTGCCCCCGCGACCCGACCTCGGATAAGCGGAAGAAGATGGATGGATGGATGGAATATAATGTAATCATGTTATATAATAATAATTCAAGTAACCATTTAAAAGGATGTACACTTTTATCTCATTACGGTAGAACCCTAAGAACTTTCCGCAAATCTGCCATTGTAGTTGCAGTCACTATTATCTTGTGGGTCAGACTGGCTCGTACATGCACATGCATCCGCCGCTGTTGTCGATTCTAATACAAAGTAGCGTATAGTTCTAACTTATATTTGTAAGTAGACTCCATATAAATGATAAATGATAAATGGGTTGTACTTGTATAGCGCTTTTCTACCTTCAAGGTACTCAAAGCGCTTTGACACTACTTCCACATTTACCCATTCACACACACATTCACACACTGATGGAGGGAGCTGCCATGCAAGGCGCTAACCAGCACCCATTAGGAGCAAGGGTGAAGTGTCTTGCTCAGGACACAACGGACATGACGAGGTTGGTACTAGGTGGGGATTGAACCAGGGACCCTCGGGTTGCGCACGGCCATTCTTCCACTGCGCCACAACTACAACATGGCTGACGGGGAGAAAATGCAGTCGAAGTGGAGGCACATGAATAAGACGTCTGTAGAGACATTCAGAAAACTGTTTGAAGATGGTCTGTAAAACATCATCTTTGCAAAATGTTGACCCAAGAACCTCCGTTATATGTTATGTAAAACACAGGTAAGTGTTTTAAAAGTAGAAAACATGACAATATGAACCCTCTAAAGTCGCGGTTTGGTTCATGTTCGGTTCAGTTTGGGAACACAATGCAAAACCTAAAACTGCTTAGCTTTTATGTTGCATGATTTTTAAAATGCAGCAAGAAAAAACGGAAATCCACTGGCAAGAAATTATTCAATTAAAAAAAAAATAATAATAATAATCTGCAAGTGCTTTTTGATACATTATGGTTTATAGCTTAAGTTTGTTTCGAACATGCATACAATTACAACATACATCACAATTTTTCAGTTTATCTTTTCAACATGTTCGATAAGGAGTAGGAAGAAGCTGAGCTTATTTAATCCTATGCCTTTTTTCATTTCATAGCAATTACTAACACCTTTGTTCACCTCTTGTTTTCAATTTATACACAATTGATTTATTAATAATTAGTACAATTCTAAAAAATAAATATATACTGAAGAAGCTGTAGTTCATATAATGAGATGAATATGATTATCAATATCGATTATCAATTCTTTGTGCTTTTTAAACACTTTGAATTTGTAAATTTTCTTAAACCGAGTCATATTGATAATGATTATTCATTGCTTTACTTAATCCATTACATAATTTAATTCCACATACTGATATACTAAAGCAGTATTTCTCAAACTTTTTCCACCAAGTACCACCTCAGAAAAGTACCACTAAATTGACCAAGATTAAAATACAGTGGTGTAGTAGAAAAAAAATGTCATTAAAAACAAGGCAGCGGTTTTAATTAACACGCATATTGAATATTACACAATTTTTAAGTGTTGTACTTTCATACAAATGTTTTATGTTACAATTTTTCTCTGAGGTTGTATTTCTCTTTGTTGAGAAGAATTGTTGTATGCTCTTGGGTAACAGATTATAGTTTGCTTTGTGCATAATTTTGGCTGTTTGCAAAGCCACTATATCGTTGAATTTCAGTATTTTTGATTCAATAAATAAAGGGTTTAAATTTTCTTTATTTCCAACATTGTGTATTTTTCGAACTGACCTCTTTTGTAATACGATTAGTGACTGAAGTGTACTTTTGTTATTTCCCCAAAATTTCTACACAATAATACTAGCGAGCAGTAAAAAATATGGAGTGATTTTTTTTGTCCAATAGATATTTTGTTTTAGTGATTATTGATGTCTTTCTTGCCACCTTATAATGTATATTTTTTATGAGGTTTCCAGTTCATTTTATCATCAATTATTACACCGAAAAATTGTATTTCATTTAGTCTTTCAATGTCTACACCGTATTTGTCTATCTGTGTTTGACTTTCTCTTCTACTGTTCCAGAATAGCTTTATTTTAGTTTTACTGAGGTTCAAGGATAGTCTATTGTTGTCAGACCATCTCTTTAATTTATTAATTTCTTCTGTTTTTTGTATCAGGGTTTGTGTGTTGTCTCCTGAACAAAATGCAGTTATATCGTCTGCAAATAATACTAACTTTAAGTCTTTTGTAACTTTACCAATGTCGTTTATAGAGATATTTAACAATTGTGGTCTTAGTATTGATCCCTGGGGTACGCAACAGGGTACATTTAGCGTGTGTTCGCCTAGCTTCACATATTGTTTCTTACCCAGTTCAATACCAACCCTCTGATGCCATACCATTCTATTTGTTTTAATTAAAATACTCTGATTAATTGTGTGAAATGATTTATTTATATCCATAAACACTCGCTCCACAGTTTACTATCTATTCCATTGTTAATCTTTTCTGTTATTTCGATTGATGTTGAAATATTATTCTTGTATCCATATTGGTTCTCTGCGAGTGTTCTATATTTGTTTATGGATTTGTCCAAACTGTTATTAAACAGTCTTTCAATAATTTTAGAAAATTGTAGAAGTAAAGAAATAGGTCTATAATTTGTAAATTGGTGTTTGTCTCCAGTCTTATAAATTGGTGCAACTTTAGCTATTTTAATTTTGTTTGGGAATGTGTCTGTTTGCAATGATAGGTTACTGATATACATTAATGGTCCTGAGATCTCTTCAATAACCTTTTTTTATGGTTTCCATATCAATTTCATTACAGTCAATTGAGGTCTTGCTATTGTCTGTTGTGTCATGTCTGTGAGGAACATTGAATTGGGATTCCTATCTGTGGTGTCATTGAAGTCCCCAATTGACACTGGAATCCATTCCTCCAGTTTTGGTCCAATATTTGCAAAGTAATTATTAAAGCTTTCAACTACTTAATTCATATTGTCATCCCAAAGGGAATAAGCGGTAGAAAATGGATGGATGGATGGATTATTTACGTTTCCGTCTGAGAAGTATCAAGGGTAATCATCTTACTGGCATTTTTAATAATGCTATGAAGGATTTCCCATGTTGCTCTCATGTTGTTTTGGTCCTGTCCAATAATTGACTGTAATATTATTTTTTACATGTTCATAGTATGGTATTTGCTTGTTTTTATTTTCTGCCTCTATAGATCTGCGTTATACATTTTCTGTATAATGTATTCTTTTTATTGCAAGCATTTTTAAATCATTTCATCATCCATGGAAGATTGCTCTTTTTCTGCTTCCTATTGAGTTGTGTCCATGGACAATGTTTGTCATACCGTGTTTAAAAATGTACCCTATGCTTCATCTACATCATTTTCACTGTACACATTGTCCCAATTCTGCTTTTCTAGATCATTTTTTAAATCAATCATAGTCTTTGTAATGTATTTTTGTTATCCATGTTTCTCCTCTTGTAGTTTCCATAATAGATTGTGAAAACTGGTAGATGATCACTGATGTTGGTTATAAGCAGACCACTTGTAGTATTATCAAAATTGTTGTTGAAAATATTATCAATGAGCATGGCATTGTGTCCTGTGATTCTGCTTGGATTTGTGATTTTCGGATATAAACTGCTGCTATACATTGTATCAATGAAGTTATCAATGGAATTTTGCTTATTAGGAATCAATAGGTCACCACATAAGAAATGTATTTTTGGACCGTTGAGAGATGCTAAAAAATTATTCAATGTAAGGCAATATAATGTACAATAAGCTTTGTATTAAAGGTGACAAAGCAAATTACAATAATATTTTGACGGCGAGGCACAATTCCTGTCCTTCACTTTTAATGTGTATCATGTGGGGGCATCTGTATGACTTTGCACTGAACATAAGGTTCCATACTGAAAAATTAGACTACAAGCACATGTACAGTAAGCTACATCCCTACTACTCGGCTGGGAACATCTCTGCGCTGCTGACCCGTCTCCGCTCGGGATGGTGTCCTGCTGGCCCCACTATGGACTGGACTCTTACTATTGTGTTGGATCCACTATGGACTGGACTCTCACAATATTATGTCAGACCCACTCGACATCCATTGCTTTCGGTCTCCCCTAGAGGGGGGGTTACCCACATATGCGGTCCTCTCCAAGGTTTCTCATAGTCATTCACATCGACGTCCCACTGGGGTGAGTTTTTCCTTGCCCTTATGTGGGCTTTGTACCGAGGATGTCGTTGTGGCTTGTGCAGCCCTTTGAGACACTTGTGATTTAGGGCTATATAAATAAAGATTGATTGATTGATTGATTGATACTATATGTTATAGAAGTGTCCAAACTTGGCCAACGATCCACCAGACCAAACACAGCAATTTTGAGTGTGAAACACAAATGATAAATGATAAATAATGATAAAAGTCCTTTAATTAGTGGAAATAATAATCACATATGTCAAGTCGTTAGCCCTGCAGACATGCCATCAATGATTGTGTGAGCTTTTTGGGTAGCCCAATACAACGTTGTCACTTCCGATACAATACTAATATTGGAGCCTTGAGTATGGACCGATACCGATATTAATTTCCGATACAATATTAATATTGGAGCCTTGAGTATGGATCGATACTGATATTGATATGATACTTTTCTTCATTTGTAATGTTGAATGTAGAAAATGTTTGATCAAGTAAAATTAGTCAGAGAACAATGCTAGGTATGATAAACACTAACCTATTCATTATTAACCATCTGGAATGGACTTATGCTGTCTGTAGGTTGAAGTGGACTGATAATGTTTTTTTGGTCGACACCTAGAGGCCACAATAATTCATAAAGTTAAGCTCATGACACAGTAAATTCAATTATGCGGACACATTTATTACTGAATACTTTTTAATACACTTCTGCCTTGGAAACTTTGTATATGTAAGTAATATGCAACCATAATTATTTGAAAAGGTTTGTATTGATAATTGTGTTTTCTATTATTGTTCAATTAAGGACACATTATGTATGTCTAGCTTGTGTGCTTAGTTATTGTGTAGCTTCTAGTAGCCTATAGCCTACCATGTTGAGTTTGTAAATGACTTTACCTAAAGAAAATAAATTACCAACCATGTGTGCTTATTGGAGGACATTCAGCTGTTAACTGGCTGTCCAGCTTTGCACAAGTAATTGCGTTGGACAATTTAGATACAAGCTGATATCATCTGATACTTTTTTTTTTTTTTTGGGACACTCCTAGTGAGTTTGAAAGAGGTCTATATGAATATGTATCAAATTTGTGAAGCTACCCTTTGTCAGGTCAAACCAAACGACCAGCCAAATGTGGCCCTGGGGCCCCTGTTATAAAGAATACTATATTAATCACACTATAATTAAAAATGTTCTGCAAAAAAAACAAGTCTTACTTTTTAAAAACAATGATTATGATGCGAGGTTGACAAAGGCTGGATTGATGCATGTTTCTTAGTTTTTTTTAAAATGAGTACAGGTATATTAACTCAGTTTTCTGTATGCTTATTTTGGAAAAAATATTAGTTGTGCTCACTCTAAATTTAAATCAACCAATAAGCAGCATTGATGGAGAGAAATTACTAAGTAGCAATCTTGCTGCTCAGAACAACTTGCAAATATCAGTATTTGGACAGATTGTATGCATAATTAACAAAATATTAAGACACTCTTTATTAGGTTTTTAATCAGTCAATCAGGGGTTAGGGTTGGCCCTCATGTTCCTCTAAGTCTTAATTATTAATTTGGCCAAGATATGTTGGATCATTCATTACTTCAACAATGTGATAAAGATATTTTTCTGTTTCAACATGACCATATTGAGTACACAACACAAGCCATTAGGTTTCATTCATCCACTATTGCAAAAATAAAAAGAACTTAACAATATGAACCTGATATGTATCATCCCCAGGGCTCTCACCCCTACCAATCTTTGAGCTACACCAGCGGTGACACAGCAGCTGACTCACCAGCACACGTGAGCCGCATGGGCCTGACAGTCAAGGACAGCCCCAGAAAAGAGAGTCTTCTGAGTAATTTAACGGGAAGCTTTCGCAGTCTTCACAACCTACTGGAGGGGACACCCCAGAGGAATGAACCATCTGTCGCCGCAGCAGCCAAGAGCAGCTCCCTCACTCGCACAGGTGCCTGATTGAAAGTTCTAATAGCTACCCTTTAGTTTTAAGATAATTACATAGCTACACTCTGGTCTTTTGGAGGGTGAATCATTTAGACTAAATGATAGGTAATCATTAATAAAAAAATTACATTATTATATTTCATCTTAAAGAAAAAAAAAAAACATGTCATTAGATAACTGAGGCAACACCCTGAGACGGAGAATAGCCAATTCACTGATTGTCTCAATAGCAGTCACCTTATAGTATTGTGATGAATAGCTAATTTAACAACAGGGGTGTGGTTGTTGTAGTTGATATATTGAGGGATGACACCATTTTGAACACACACTACAGGACTGTTTTATGTTCATATGTTGGGGGTGCACGCATTCATTTTTCATGAGATAACATATTGGCTGACTATTTAAAGTTTTCTCTACGTTAATTTAAGTTAATCACTACATGTGATCAATAGATGCAAACTGATGCTGTATTAATAACAAATATTTGTTTGATTACACAGGCTGTGTTTCTACAACTGAGTCTTTCGACTGAGAAATGTGATCACAATACCAACACAATGTTAGGAAATCAAAATTAAACTGTTCCAGCTCCGCCATCTAACCGATAAACTTTTCTGATGTTGAGACCGAGTTACCAATTAATCCAGTACAGTTCTGAGTTGCTGCTGTCCTTTGCTACTTGCTTCTGTGATGATTGTCCCACATTTGGTGCTGTTTAGGAGCAGGAGACACCTGTTCTTGTGCGCTAAACTGCTTCTGTTGCTATAAAGTTATGTTCACGGCAGTCGTTGTCGTGGCACTGTTTTCTTCTTGTAACTTGGTCTTTGGCTAGCTTAGCTTAAGAGACACTGTTTGTGGACATGATAGTGTACTTCAAAACATCACTTAAAGCTTAATGTTGGGTTCCCCGTCCTGTAAAGCCACCCAAAATTAACCATTTCTTGTGGTGTTCCGAAGACAATCTTAGGCTTTTTTAATTTATTTTTTACATAAAACAATTTAGTTCCAATGTAAACATCAATTACCAGCGTCCAAAACATAATTTCCGGCAGAGGGAACATCTGCAATGGAGATTAATGAAACCCAACATAAAGAAAAAGGTAGTATTTGGTCTCAATGTGTTGTTGGGATTATCAGGTCCTCTACTACCTGTGATATATTCAATAAAACACAAAATATGACCCAAATTGTACTTGATAATATTTTACCCCAAAGAACTTGCCCCTTTGTCATCGATGCCAAAATTAGTGACTACTGCAAATGGTCTGAGGTGTCCCAAAGTTTAGTTAAGTCATCCAATTGGAAACATGCCTAATTCCATTGTGAGTCAGATGAGTCAATCCTACTTTTCCATTTCCATTATTAACATTAGGGCCACAGCTACCATTATTTTTGTAATCAAAGAATCATTGATTAGTTTGTTCCATTAATCGGGTTATCAGATAACACTGTTTATACCCTCAGTGCGTATTTTAGGGAAAATCGTTGAAATAAACGATTATTCTGCTTGTCATTACCTTCATTCTTATTTCTAATAACTGTACATCCATTCATCTATCTATCTATCCATTCTCTACGGCTTGTCCCTCTTGGGGTTGCGGAGGGTGCTGGAGCCTATCCCAGCTGCACTCAGACGTAAGGCGGGGTACACCCTGGACAAGTCGCCACCTCATCGCCATCAACATTAAAAATGCACTTTTGAAATGTATGCATTAATTATGAAAAAAAAATCTGCTGTTCGCTGCCACACAAATCACAGCACCCACTTACCTCCACTCGCATGTGTGTTCTATTGCAGCAGCTGTGCAGAAACTAGGTATGCGTATTTCAAGTTCCACATACTCCATGCAGTCCGTGTCCGGCTTTAATACATTTTTATCAGTTACAAGCATTTAACAATAGAAGCAATTATTGGAGGAAAATAAATGGAAACTTTTTTCTTATCGATTAATCTCTGCAGCCCTAATTGACATGCTCCTTATTATTGAAAGATGATGACTCTTACAGTTAATTGTTAAATAAGTAAATACAATGTTACTTAAACTGTCCTCTTTTTTAAACTTCAGGGACGGATATACTGACTGAGCACCCGCTTCTATCTCAACCCTCCTCTGTTAGCTTTTACAACTGGATGTCCAATGCTGTTGGTAACAGGAGCGTGGCTACAGTTCAGGAATCCCCAGTCAACCACTCCCATCACAATAGCCTACAGACGGGTACGCACAGCTTGTCTCAAAAGTTCATTTTCTATGTAGAATATTTTTCCCATAAAAGGTGACGCTAACAAAAAATATCTAAAATGTCTTGAATTTAACTTTCTGTAAATGTTGCAGTTTTACTAAACCCATTGGATTCTCGGATTATTCACTACCTGTGCCAACCACTATCAAGCATTAACAGTCTTGAAGAAGGTCAGGGGGTTGTCCCTAAGTGTTGTGCTGTTATTGGTGAATAGTTAGTTTTTCGGAACGGGGTACAATAGATGTGTACCTTAGTCACCCGGTGTCTGTACTAGTATCCCTGCTTGAAAATGTCTCGGCTGTGTCAGTGTTTGTAATTCAGTAGTTGGCTACCGACACAAACTACCTTAGTCACCCGGTGTCTGTACTAGTATCCCTGCTTGAAAATGTCTAGGCTGTGTCAATGTTTGTAATTCTGTAGTTGGCTACCGACACAAACATATGGTATGTTTCGAATCACACATTTGGTTGTGGTTCATTTAGTGTTCTCACGCAATATTTTTATCATCCCATTAAGGTCAAAGTATTTTATTTATTTGACTAGAAGAATACGCAGAATGTTGCAACCTGATTGGACAGAGTAGGGTATGAGTAATGAGATGGCGCTTTCTGAAATTATATTGCTGGTAATTCTTCAGTCGATGCAGTGTTTGCATTTGAGCTTACATGAGTTGAGTTGAGTTGTTTGTATGCAGACACCCTGGTTTCTTGATTGGATCACAACAAACCATGTTGACATTATTACCTTTACAATATTAGTCATGACAACAGTTTTAGAACAACTACAGTGAAACCCCCTTATCTCGACACCCTCGGATTGGCTGAGGATTTTTTAAGCTATGGCAGTTTGTAGACACCTTTTTCCCGCATTGGCGTATTTTGTGAGTTGCTGTAGTATAA
Source organism: Nerophis lumbriciformis (assembly GCF_033978685.3). Taxonomy (NCBI): domain Eukaryota; kingdom Metazoa; phylum Chordata; class Actinopteri; order Syngnathiformes; family Syngnathidae; genus Nerophis; species Nerophis lumbriciformis. The sequence goes on from NC_084576.2 coordinate 9,293,511, forward strand.
TCTAGGTTAAAAATACTGCCACGTTTTTATTTTGAATCTTGATTTGCTTTGACAGGAAATCACTGTGTGGACATTTTAAAGCTTTGTAACTGGACAGTGGTTATGTTGTGTAACGCTAGTTGCTGATAATATGGAAGTTAACAATACTACGACACACATCAACATATGGAGCAATTTTGGGGTCCTAAATTTATTTGCAACAAAAGCAGTCAACCATGTATGTCAACAGGAACTAATACTAATCACACTAATACAGTGGAGCCTCGATTTACAAATTTAATTGGATCTTGAACAAGGTTCATACATAGAAAAGTTGTCATACAACGCTGTGGTTACTTCCTTAATGTTCAAAGCACACATTGCTTGTCTATTGCTTTCTTTGGATTCATACTGAGCTAGTAAAATTAGAAACTAATTGTAAAAAGGCTAGAAAACACTTAAAACCACACAAAGTAGCACTGAGCATAGTAGCTAACACCTGCAACACTGAGACAATGAGCACTGGAGAGCAATCCGCTAGCCCAAATGACTGTGCTGCTTAACACCAAATGGCTGCGCTGCGAGGAACCCACAGGTGGGTGAAACATTTTTACATTGAGACAAGGTTCGTACACCAAAACATAATTTTATTTGGCCTGTGGTTCGTAAAATTGAAAAGTTTATACAATGACGAGTCCGTAAATCAAGGTTCCACTGTACTAACAAGACCATGCACCAGGACTTGATGACGTTTGACAGACGAGGTTCGCAATGTCGAGAAAAACATATTGCAAGGAGACGAGGCATCAGTTTCATGATGACGCTAAATTTGTAAATCTGTCCCCTATTCTCAGGTGGAACTTGTAACCTGCCAACCATCCCTTCCGCTTCAGACTTCAACATAGTATTTTCCAGTGACCAGAACACTTTGGACGGAACCCACTCCCAGCACTCCCAGCATAGCACCAGCCAAGATGACATAGATGATATTGAAGCGGGAAACTTGTGTCCTGCTGCTGTTCAACTTGCTGATGCTCAGGTGAATAACATACGATTCTACTTTAAGTCATGTCATTTTATATAACCTATATTTGTTGTTGCATTTACTACAACTACTGCTTCTAAACTGGTCTTTGGTTTTGCTTGACCTCGCAGGTTGTTTTCAAGCCTTTGCTGAACTACACAGGCATCCAAGCGCAGGACGCCACTCCTCTGAGCTACAAGATGTATTTTGGAGAACATCTGTCCTTTTCAGGCAATCTTGAGTGTCTAAGAGCTGACATTGTGGACTCTGACACCTCCAAAGAGCGCAAAAACAAAAAATCCAGAAGGTAAAGTTCTTTTTTTTTTTACTATGGAAAGTAGAAATCAAAATGATGCAGTAACGTACATCTGCTGAGTCTTTGTATTACAACAAAATAATAATAATACATTGGTGTATGTCGCACACTTTCTTTAATTGAATACATCTTTGCTTAGATAACAAATATATGATTTTAGGTGAGGTCTGATAAAAAATAATGAAAATGTGTGAGATGCAATGTGAATTATTTCATAAAAAACTACTGCAACATCCAGACACACTGACATATATGCTAAACTTGGTCTTTTCTTCATACTTCTAGGCAAGGTTTGGTCAACCTGCCACCGCTTGATTTCAAGCCAGCCCTTCTTATTGAGACTTTTAGTTTGAATGCGGTGGTGATGGAAAAGTCAACCAGTGCTCCACAGGGCCACTCTGCTGTTCCACTCGCCTTTCACGACCTCAACCGACGACACTATAACACATTCCATTGTGATTTCACCACGGCCTGCCAATCTATTAGCCAACGTGTTGACATGGCTCTTGTGCGCCTCATTCACCAGTTCAGTACCATGATTGACGACATCAAAGCCACTCAAACGGACATCAAGCTTAATCGATACACTGCGGGCTCAACCTCACCAACGCCAACCTTCAAAGCACGACCGTACCGCCATTTCAGGTCGTCCGAATTCAGCCGTAGCTCACGTGGTAGCCTCAATGGGACGACACGTAGCGGCACGCAAACTTTGAAGAGCAAAAGAGGTTTAGGTGGAGGAGGAGCAGGGGTTGTTGGGGGTTTACCATCTAACGGACCTCCATCAACCATGGATACGCTAGGAAGAAGAGAGCACAGGGGACGCACCTCTCTTGGAAGATCAGAACGTCGCACCTCCAAGGTAACAATTTAATTAGATATTGTGTCCGGCTTCCTCCCACCTCCAAAGACATGCACCTGGGGATAGGTTGATTGGCAACACTAAATGGTCCCTAGTGTGTGAATGTGAGTGTGAATGGTGTCTGTCTATCTGTGTTGGCCCTGTGATGAGGTGGCGACTTGTCCAGGGTGTACCCCGCCTTCTGCCCGATTGTAGCTGAGATAGGCTCCAGCGCCCCCCGCGACCCATGAAGGGATTAAGCGGTAGAAAATAGATGAATGGATTGTGTAAGCATTTCATAGAAATTATAAATACACTCATTGGCCACAACATTCAACACTAAACTGATACCGATGCTAAGGGCCACAATTATATTTTAGCTCCATATGTATAATTTGTGTCATTGCCTTGTTTAGTTATTTACACCCAAATAGAATATCAAAAATCTAGATCAGGGGTGCCCACACTTTTTCTGCAGGCGAGCTACTTTTCAATTGATCAAGTCGTGGGGATTTACCTCATTCATACTGTATATATAATTTATATTTACTTATTTATGAAAGATATATTTTTGTTAACAAGTTAAAGGTGTTTAATGATAATGCAAGCATGTTTAACACATATAGTTAATATTGTTAATAAATTAAAGGTGTTTAATGATAATTACAAGAATATTTAATACATATAGTTAATATTGTTAACAAGTTAAAGGTGTTTAAAGATAATGCAAGCATGTTTAACACATATAGTTAATAGTGTTAACAAGTTAAAGGTGTTTAATGATAATACAAGCATGTTTAACACATATAGTTAATATTGTTAATAAGTTAAAGGTGTTTAATGATAATACAAGCATGTTTAACACATAGTTAATATTGTTAACAAGTTAAAGGTGTTTAAAGATAATACAAGCATGTTTAACACATATAGTTAATATTGTTAACAAGTTAAAGGTGTTTAAAGATAATACAAGCATGTTTAACACATATAGTTAATATTGTAAAATGGTATATGGGTTGTACTTGTAGCTCGCGATCGACGTAATGGGCACCCCTGATCTAGATAAAAATGTTCTCGGATTTTATTACTGAGCATTAAAATGCAATGCACACTTACCAACTTAAGAGGGAGCCAGTTGGTTAAGACGTCTGCATGGTGCATGCACACTCCACCAATTGCTATGTTTTATCAAATCACCTTTTATTGAAGATTTGTCAGAGCATGAACCGAAATTCTATGTGAAATATGTGTTACATATTTTAGGACTGACAAAAACTATTTGGTTACGGTGTGCTACCAAATGCCTTTTGTGAAAATGTAGTAAAATATTCTGTGTATTTTAGGTGTCCAGAAAGGGCTCCCGTGACGTGGCAGACCACACAACCATCCAGATGGACGACTCCGACTCCATCACAGTTTCGGAGCAGAGCGAGCCGTCAGCAGAATGTTGGCAGAACATGTACAAGCTGCTTAACTTCTACTCGCTCATCTCAGATCCCACAGGCATCCTGGAGAAAAGTTCTGCAGAGAACGGTGTGTCAGGTGGGACACTACCAAATTATATCTTCGGGTTAGATTCAGTCTTTGATTTTGTTGAGACATTTGTCCTCATAAACCTCCCAATAATATACAGTGGTTCTTGAGACAAAAGTGACTCATAGGTTTCTGGGTTCAAATCTTGCATGTTGCTCCTGTATTTTTGTACATCTTCTCATATTTTCAAAAACATGCATGTTATGTTGTTTGGATACTAAATATATGAGTGTGAATGTTTATAGCGCTGCTTTAACACACTGTCAACTGTAACGTGTTCGTCCTTTAAGGTGAAGACATCAAAATTATGTTCAAATGACAAGCAATGTATTACAGCAGGGGTGTCTAACTGCATTTCATAGAGGGCCACATGCCAGTTATGGCAACATTTAGAGGGCCACTTGTTACAGTGAATATCCATCCATCCATCCATTTTCTACCGCTTGTCCCTTTTGGGGTCGCAGGGGTGCTGGTGCCTATCTCAGCTGCATTCGGGCGGTACACCCTCGACAAGTCGATAAGACTATAAATGTATAATTTTTATTATTGTTATTACTGACTTTGCATTTTAGTATTACAGTATACATCTTTACGTACAGTTTAGAAGAAGATCTGTAGATTTTATGGTAAAATCCTGGTGACTTGAGTTGTCAGGGTTTTACCGTGAACTCTTCTGGTGGTTTTTACAACATATTATTGTGAATGTAAAAACAGTACCACTGTTTTTTACAGAAAAAATCTGGTGTCCAAGTAACCAGTTATTTTTTACCCTAAAATCAAAAAGTAATTTTAACAGTGTACAATTTGATGGAAAACATAAAGTCAAGCAGATTTTACATATTTAGTTTTATTTTATTAAAAAAATGTTTGGAATGTATGATAATTTTATATTTGGTGTATTTTTGTATATTAAAGTTTAAAAGATCTGCATTTGGACACAGTACATCTATTTCCTCTGTCAAAATGGAAATAACCGATACATTTAGTAAGAAAAGATTTAGTACTTTATTGACACATATTTTCAGGCTTTCGCAGGCCACATAAAATGATGCAGCAGACCAAATCTGGTCCCTGGGCCTTGAGTTTGACACCTGTGTATTACAGTATGCTGAGATGTTCGGTAACAGTTCTTCATTCAGCTCTAAAATGTGTGAAAATTGTCTCACAATTTGTAAAATGTTTTTGAACATTTTTTGATCAGAAACTGTTAAAAGATACTGTGTACCTACAATGTGTTCTCCTATTTTCTACAAAAGGTGGACATCGGCCCTCGGAGCCTCTTTGTAACGTGATCTTTGAGAACGAACAGCAGGAGCCTACCACACCCACTAGGCTCCCGGGTGCAGGCGGCAGGCGTCGAAGCCTGGTGAACTCTGAGCCCCAGCATGTCACCCTCATAGTGTTTGGCATCGGCATGGTGAACCGCACCCACCTGGAAGCTGACATTGGGGGACTCACCATGGAGGCCGAACTGAAGAAGATCCATGGCAGTTTCACCCTCAAAGAAAAGATGAAAGGTCAATCAAAAGCCAAAACAAAAAACATGTTTTTCTGACTTGAAATTGTCTCGTAAAAGACAGAACCAAAAATGTTAACACATCTTTAAAGACCATAACAAATCACAGAGAAATCTTAAAATACTAGATCAGAGGTGTCCAAAGTATGGCTCAAGGGACATTCTGATGCACAGCTTGTTTTTTGGTTGACTCTCAACATATTCTAAAAATAAAAAATATGAATAATGAGACATGTTATTAAATTATTACAATAATTAACTTTTTCATCTCTAACACAAAGCTAAGATGTGGATGGTTTGTTAGACAGCTTAATGGATTAGTTTCAGCAACAAAGTGGCCCCCGCAGCCTTATTTTTTTTGTAAGCGGCCCTCGGTGAAGAAAGACACACCTGTTAAATGCTAAATACATGCTAAAATAACAAACACAATGTTTACTAGAAAATTCTGCACACAGCTTCAACTAATGCATTGAGACTGATGTCAAGGTCTCCATACAGGTTGTAAGATCAGCTTGTGTAACAATGAAAAGAATAGATATCCAGTGGTTCCTGACTGGAAAAAAAATAATCAGATGTGCACTGCAAATTGTTTCATTTTTTGTGTTTGATTGTGTCAATGTTTCCACACAGATATTCTACATCAGAAAATGACTGAGACGTGTGCATCGGCTCATATTGGAGGAGTGAACATAGTGCTGCTGGAGGGCATAACACCAGACATTCAGTAAGTACAAAACCTTCACGCCTATCGACTGGGGGAAAAAATGGTATACTATTTTTTTTTTAAATTGTTTTTGTAGTCACTGGGGACATTTTGATGCGCACTTTGAGTTTGAACAGTTTCTTAAACTGGTTAATGTTAGTACTGTTTGGCTTCTTTGCTTAATGCATTCCATAATTTAATTCCACAAAAGTAGAAGAGAAAGTCTAACACAAATACAAATAGACTGGAGTAGACGTTGAAAGAGTAAAATAAATCAAATTTTTGGGTGTCATCATTGGTGATAAAATGAACTGGAAATCTCATATAAAAAATATACAACATAAGGTGGCAAGAAATACATTAATAATGAATAAAGAAAAATATGTATTGGACAAAAAAATCACTCCGTATTTTCTATTGCTCGCTGGTGTTACCATATCTAAGTTATTGTGTAGAATTATGGGGAAATAACTACAAGTGTACGTTTCATTCACTAACTGTGTTACAAAAAAGGTCAGTTAGAATAATACCGTACATGAGGTTGTTTATAGAGAATACACAAACCCTTTATTGATTGAATAAAAAATACTGAAATTCAATGATGATATAGTGAATTTGCAAACAGCTGAAATTATGCACAAAGCAAACAATAACCTGCTACTCAAGAATGTACAACAATTCTTCTAAAAAAAAGAAGAGAAATATATCCTCAGTGAAAAATGTAATTTAAAACAATTGTATGCACGTACAACACTTAGACCTTTAGGTTATGGTTGAATTGAACAGGTATAAAACTACAAAGAGTGAAAGCAAATATTATTTTAAACTTTGATGAGCTACTCAAAATCATGTGATAAGTTACTTGTAAAAAGACCTTGTTTGGAGTATCTAAAATAGACATTTTAGGGCTTTTCGAGTGTGACCCGTAGGAATAGCGAGGATCTACTATATTCACCATTTGATTTGTGTCTAACAGAGTTGCATATAATATAATGGTCACATGATGAATTAATTTAGAAAATAATGCAGTCTTTAAAGATGTTTTTTAAAGAATCTTTTTAAATATATTGAAATGTTTCATGACTGGAGGGGGGCAGTGTCTTCATCGAAGACCTCGATGAAGAACACAAACCAAGGACCCAGATTTCCCTCGCCCGGACGCGTGTCACCGGGGCCCCCCTCTGGAGCCAGGCCCGGAGGTGGGGCACGATGGCGAGCGCCTGGTGGCCGGGCCTGTCCCCATGGGGCCCGGCCGGGCACAGCCCGAAGAGGCAACGTGGGTCCCCCCTCCAATGGGCTCACCACCCATAGCAGGGGCCATAGAGGTCGGGTGCAGTGTGAGCTGGGCGGCAGCCGAGGGCAGGGCACTTGGCGGTCCGATCCTCGGCTACATAAGCTGGCTCTTGGGACGTGGAACGTCACTTCGCTGGGGGGTAAGGAGCCTGAGCTAGTGCGTGAGGTGGAGAAGTTCCGGCTAGATATAGTCGGACTCACTTCGACGCACAGCAAGGGCTCTGGAACCACTTCTCTTGAGAGGGGCTGGACTCTCTTCCACTCTGGCGTTGCCGGCAGTGAGAGGCGACGGGCTGGGGTGGCAATTCTTGTTGCCCCTCGGCTCAAAGCCTGCACGTTGGAGTTCAACCCGGTGGACGAGAGGGTAGCTTCCCTCCGCCTTCGGATGGGGGGACGGGTCCTGACTGTTGTTTGCGTTTACGCGCCAAACAGCAGCTCAGAGTACCCACCCTTTTTGGATTCACTCGAAGGAGTACTGGAGAGTGCTCCCCCGGGTGATTCCCTCGTTCTACTGGGGGACTTCAACGCTCATGTTGGCAGCGACAGTGAAACCTGGAGAGGTGTGATTGGGAAGAATGGCCGCCCGGATCTGAACCCGAGTGGTGTTCTGTTATTGGACTTTTGTGCTCGTCACAGATTGTCGATAACAAACACCATGTTCAAACATAAGGGTGGCCATATGTGCACTTGGCACCAGGACACCCTAGGCCGCAGTTCCATGATCGACTTTGTAGTTGTGTCATCGGATTTGCGGCCTCATATTTTGGACACTCGGGTGAAGAGAGGGGCGGAGCTTTCTACCGATCACCACCTGGTGGTGAGTTGGCTGCGATGGTGGGGGAGGATGCCGGACAGACCTGACAGGCCCAAACGCATTGTGAGGGTTTGCTGGGAACGCCTGGCAGAGTCTCCTGTCAGAGAGAGTTTCAATTCCCACCTCCGGAAGAACTTTGAACATGTCACGAGGGAGGTGCTGGACATTGAGTCCGAGTGGACAATGTTCCGTACCTCTATTGTCGAGGCGGCCGATTGGAGCTGTGGCCGCAAGGTAGTTGGTGCCTGTCGTGGCGGTAATCCTAGAACCCGTTGGTGGACGCCGGCGGTGAGGGATGCCGTCAGGCTGAAGAAGGAGTCCTATCGGGTTCTTTTGGCTCATGGGACTCCTGAGGCAGCAGACAGGTACCGACAGGCCAAGCGGTGTGCGGCTTCAGCGGTCGTGGAGGCAAAAACTCGGACATGGGAGGAGTTCGGGGAGGCCATGGAAAAAGACTTCCGGATGGCTTCGAAGCAATTCTGGACCACCATCCGCCGCCTCAGGAGGGGGAAGCAGTGCAGTGTCAACACCGTGTATGGTGGGGATGGTGCTCTGCTGACCTCGACTGCGGATGTTGTGGATCGGTGGAGGGAATACTTCGAAGACCTCCTCAATCCTACCAGCACGTCTTCCTATAAGGAAGCAGGGCCTGGGGAATCTGTGGTGGGCTCTCCTATTTCTGGGGCTAAGGTTGCCGAGGTAGTTAAAAAGCTCCTCGGTGGCAAGGCCCCGGGGGTGGATGAGATCCGCCCGGAGTTCCTTAAGGCTCTGGATGTTGTGGGGCTGTCTTGGTTGACAAGACTCTGCAACATCGCGTGGACATCGGGGGCGGTACCTCTGGATTGGCAGACCGGGGTGGTGGTTCCTCTCTTTAAGAAGGGGAACCGGAGGGTGTGTTCCAACTATCGTGGGATCACACTCCTCAGCCTTCCCGGTAAGGTCTATTCAGGTGTACTGGAGAGGAGGCTACGCCGGATAGTCGAACCTCGGATTCAGGAGGAACAGTGTGGTTTTCGTCCTGGTCGTGGAACTGTGGACCAGCTCTATACTCTTGGCAGGGTCCTTGAGGGTGCATGGGAGTTTGCCCAACCAGTCTACATGTGCTTTGTGGACTTGGAGAAGGCATTCGACCGTGTACCCCGGGAAGTCCTGTGGGGAGTGCTCAGAGAGTATGGGGTAACGGACTGTCTTATTGTGGCAGTTCGCTCCCTGTATAATCAGTGTCAGAGCTTGGTCCGCATTGCCGGTAGTAAGTTGGACACGTTTCCAGTGAGGGTTGGACTCCGCCAAGGCTGCCCTTTGTCACCGATTCTGTTCATAACCTTTATGGACAGAATTTCTAGGCGCAGTCAGGGCGTTGAGGGGATCTGGTTTGGTGGCTGCAGGATTAGGTCACTGCTATTTGCAGATGATGTGGTCCTGATGGCTTCCTCCGGCCAAGATCTTCAGCTCTCACTGGATCGGTTCGCAGCAGAGTGTGAAGCGACTGGGATGGGAATCAGCACCTCCAAGTCCGAGTCCATGGTTCTCTCCCGGAAAAGGGTGGAGTGCCATCTCCGGGTTGGGGAGGAGATCTTGCCCCAAGTGGAGGAGTTCAAGTACCTCGGAGTCTTGTTCACGAGTGGGGGAAGAGTGGATCGTGAGATCGACAGGCGGATCGGTGCGGCGTCTTCAGTAATGCGGACGCTGTATCAATCCGTTGTGGTGAAGAAGGAGCTGAGCCGGAAGGCAAAGCTCTCGATTTACCGGTCGATCTACGTTCCCATCCTCACCTATGGTCATGAGCTTTGGGTCATGACCGAAAGGACAAGATCACGGGTACAAGCGGCCGAAATGAGTTTCCTCCGCCGAGTGGCGGGGCTCTCCCTTAGAGATAGGGTGAGAAGCTCTGTCATTCGGGGGGAGCTCAAAGTAAAGCCGCTGCTCCTCCACATCGAGAGGAGCCAGATGAGGTGGTTCGGGCATCTGGTCAGGATGCCACCCGAACGCCTCCCTAGGAAGGTGTTTCGGGCACGTCCGACCGGTAGGAGGCCACGGGGAAGACCCAGGACACGCTGGGAAGACTATCTCTCCCGGCTGGCCTGGGAACGCCTCGGGATCCCCCGGGAGGAGCTGGACGAAGTGGCTGGGGAGAGGGAAGTCTGGGCTTCCCTGCCTAAGCTGCTGCCCCCGCGACCCGACCTCGCATAAGCGGAAGAAGATGGATGGATGGATGGATGGATGGAAGGGGGGCAGTGTACTCCAAATGGAACTGGCGTGTACAAATAGGATTTGTTTTTAGTTTATGTTGTAATTAGGGCTGTCATAATTAATGTGAATGAATTCATCAACATTATTCATCACATTATTTTTTAATAATCCATCAGTGGCGTAGAATTATTGAAATTCCTGAAACGTCTCCAGCAAGGCATTTCGGGCAGTTTGTCCAATTAGCATTATAAACAGCCAGAGCTAACCTGAACCGTGCCATTAAGGTTGCAAAGCGTGCTCACAGTCAGAAAGTGCAGGATTACTTCGAGAACCCCACAAACACTAGACGAATGTGGCAGGGCATACAGGTCAGCTGCCCCCTGTCCCTGTGACAACAGTATCAGCTTCCTAAATGACCTTAACAACTACTTTGCGAGGTTTGAGGCACTTAACACCACTCCGGCGAGAAAATCGATCCCTCGCCCTGATGAGCAGCCACTCATCCTGGACATAGCGGATGTGCGGAAAACCCTGAGGAGAGTGAACCCCCGGAAAGCACCGGGACCTGATGACATTCCAGGCAAGATGCTTAAGGGATGTGCAGACCAGCTGGCTGGGGCTCTCACAGACATCTTCAACATCTCGCTGACCCAGGCTGTGGTACCATCATGTTTTAAGACGGCCACAATCATTCCAGTGCCTAAAAAACCCACAATTTCCTCCCTCAATGATTATCGCCCCGTTGCACTCACTCCCATCATAATGAAGTGCTTCGAGAGGCTGGTAAAGGAATATATTGTCTCCGGACTTCCCCCCACATTCGACCCATACCAGGTTGCTTATCGCCCTAACCGCTCCACAGAGGACGCCATCTCCTCTGCACTCCACCTGAGCTTAGAACATCTGTAAGGAAAGGACACACGTGCGGATGTTGTTTCTGGACTTCAGCTCAGCATTCAACACCATCATCCCGCAGCACTTGGTGAGCAAACTGGCCCCCCTTGGATGCAATACCCCCCTATGCAACTGGCTGCTTGACTTCCTCACAGACAGACCCCAATCTGTGAGAGTGTGCAACAACACCTCCAGTGCCATCTCCCTGAGCACCGGCTCCCCCCAGGGCTGCGTCCTGAGTCCGCTGCTGTTCACGTTGATGACCCATGACTGCTGCGCCAGGTCCACTACTAACCACATTGTGAAGTATGCGGATGACACGACAGTAGTGGGCCTCATCCGTGACAACAACGACATGGACTACAGGGAAGAGGTGAAACATCTGGTTGACTGGTGCAGAAACAACAACCTAGTCCTGAATGTCGACAAGACTAAGGAGATCATCGTTGACTTCAGGAAGCACCAGTCCAGTCAAGCTCCACTCTACATCAACGGCACAGCGGTGCAGATAGTAAGCAGCACCAAGTTCCTGGGGGTGCAGATAACTGACAATATAACCTCTTGTAAAAAGAGCTCAGCAGCGCATGCAATTTTTGCGTCGGATGAAAAGAGCACAGCTCCCTCTCCCCATTCTCACCACATTCTACAGAGGCACTATAGCAGTGGTTCTTAACCTTGTTGGAGGTACCGAACCCCACCAGTTTTATATGCGCATTCACCGAACCCTTCTTTTGTGAAAAAAAAGTTGTTTTTTAAAAAAAATTCTAGACAAAGTTGTATGTTTTTTTACTGGTGCACAAAATGAACCGTGCATGAAAATCACCTTGTTCAAAGAACAAATCCAACACAGTGCATGAACTCATAACAAATGACACACCTGCAAACCAGATGGAACATTGTTTGGGGGTACGGGTATCCATAATACGCCGATAGGGAGAAGTTTTTATTTAGGGTTTGATCGAACCCAGGTTAAGAACCACTGCACTATAGAGAGCCTGCTGACAAACAGCATCTATGTCTGGACTGGAGCCTGCAGTGCCTCAGACTGGAAGTCTCTCCAGAGAGTGGTGAGGACGGCGGAAAAGATCATCAGGACTCCTCTTCCTCCGATCCAGGAGATCGCAAAAAGCCGCTGCCTGACCAGGGCTCAGAAAATCTGCAAAGACTCCTCACACCCCCACCAAGGACTGTTTTCACTGCTGTACTCTAGAAAGAGGTTCCGCAGCCTTCGAAGCAGAACCTACAGGTTCTGTAACAGCTTCTTCCCTCAGGCCGTAAGACTCTTGAACGCATCATAATTAAATTATCCCCTCAACTCCCCCCAAAATGGATTAACTCGCTGGAATAAAAAAGACAATATAACATACATACATAAACGTGGACGCATGTGAAAAGTGCAATATATTTATCTGTACAGTAACCTATTTATTTATTTATATATGCACCTTATTGCTTTTTTATCCTGCACTACCATGAGCTAATGAAATGACATTTCGTTCTTATCTGTACTGTAAAGTTCAAATTTGAATGACAATAAAAAGGAAGTCTAGTCTAAGTCTAAAATCTAAGTCCAAGTCTAGTGTTATCGTCAAATGTTGTGACATGCTGGGAACCACACAATCAATAGGAAGACTCTAAATAATATATTGACCCGTTCAATAGTAAATTTGAGGACAAGAAACAATGGAACAGTTAAGTTAACCAAAAAAGTATTGTCCACATTCTGCAAGAAATACTTCCATCTTAAAATACCACATTAATAACACAACAAAAGAAACAGGTCCACAATAATGTGGATAAATGTTTGTTTAGAAACATGAATATGACGTTAAATGTGTTTCATAAACACGTTAAGTGCCAAAGCAAGGCAAGTTTATTTATAGAGCACAATTCGTACACAAGGCAATTCAAAGTGCATATATATTCTCTTCTTTCTTATAGTAAAATAAAACGTGCCAAATATAGATTAAAAAGGATTGCTATTTAATTGTATCAAATTGAATCCGCAACAACCCTGTGATTAATCTGGTGTTGCACCTTTCCTGCTTCCTGCTCCCAGACCGTAGTCGTAGAGCGCAGGGGAGACACTTCTCCAGGGCCGATATGCTCGGGGCAACACCCTTCAGCGGACGACTTTAGGGTGAATGATGAGTCCGACGATTAGTTCCAAATCTTGCTTTATTGATTGCTTGCACACAGCCAATCCAACACAAAACAAACTAGTCCCCGCCCGCACTCACGCTACAGCTCCCTCTCTTCTCTCGCCCACTGACGTCACTCACCTCACATGCTGTCACCTATTAAAGGGCCACACACACACACATACGCTACTCTCATAATACTGGTTTAAAAATTTACTCATTTGACATTAGTTGTAATGAAGGCAAACGTCTCTGTGTTTTAGAGTATAGGTTAGGGTCATTTCAAGTTGTTTTGTCCAAAAATCGAATTAAAGAGCCAGGTATTGACAGTCACTTCCTGTCAATGAGAAAGGACGCAAAGGAAAAAGGCTCCGCTTCTGCTACCGGAGTTTTTGTTAAGTCTGAAGATTTTGACCACTGATTTGCGATCACAGCCACAGGAGAGTCACCTGGCATCTTCGACCTGATTTTGGTCAGTTGAGAGGCACTGATACGCTGAAATAAGGCTAGTTGGAAGAGCCGTTAGCTTCAAGCCAACGGCGCCTTACCGCAATTCAATGCGGTTGCCTAGCAACCAAAAGCTACTGCGAGTTTACAGCCGTTTTAAAGTGCTTCCGACGTCGCAGAGTGATATAAGTTGACAGGCTGACACCTCAAATTGATCTCTGAACGGCGTAAGGTACAAAATTGTTGAAACAAACAAGTTAAAAGTGCCGCAAGTCGCTAAAGTAACTGCCGTTTAAGAAGCAAGAGGCACTGACGTCATCGACCTGCCGCAATGCCAAAAGCTAAAGGAAAGACTGAAATCCCGAAACGTTCGGTGTCAGCTGATACAGAACACAAGTGGGAACAAGATTTGAGGCTGGACACAGGACATGATGGGAATTAAGAAGGGATAGTACAAAAACTGTTACATGAATTTAAAGAAACAAAAGAAGAATTGAAAGAAATTATGGATGAATGGAAAGAAAAAATGAAAGAAGAAATTAAAGAAATGAAAAAAGATCTGAGAAAAGCAACAACAGAACACAAACAAGATATGAAAAGTCTGCAGCAAAATATAGAAAGTCTGCAAACTCAGAACACCACCAGAAAAAAAGAAGCCTCTGATATGTGCCAACAAATGAAGACCCTTCAAGAAGATATGCGCCAACAAATGAAGACCCTTCAAGAAGACAACTACATGCTGTGGAATATCATAGATTAAATGGATCAGGATAAACGAATGAATGATATTATCGTGACAGGGAACCGAATTAAGCCAAGATCCTATGCGAAAGCTGTGAATAATGAAGGTGAACCAGATGAAATGGATATGGTCTCAGCAGAACAGCAAGTGGTCAACTTTCTGCAATCAAAGGAAATTGAAATTGACATTAATACCATCGAAACATGCATCCCACTGAACGGAAGAAACAACAACGCCACTCCAGTTGTGCTTGTGATACTCGTAAACAGAACATCTAAAATGGCATTGCTGAGACAGGGAACGAAGCTCAAGGGAACAAATGTGTACATGAATGAGCATCTCACAAAACGTAATGCTGGAATTGCCCAGAAAGCACGCGACTTGAGAAAGCAGGGAAAAATCCAGGGAACTTGGAGCGCCAACTGTAAAATCTACATCAAGCTGAATGGAGGTCCAGAAGCAAGAGTACTTGTTGTCCATGACATCAAGGACCTGGACAATTTTTAAAGTTTACACAGCTTCCACAACGACGGTGATAATAGACTCCAACAGAAAACAAGTACCTAAATTCGACATCAACACTACTGTGTTCCAAGGGACGACTAAACAAGAAGACCTATATTCAGGATTGCATCCACCTACACTTATAGAGATTATTGAAACAACATCAAAGATTGTTGAACAACAAAATATGGAACTAAAAAATGTGAACAAAGATCACAAAAACCAGGATTTGGAAAATGATATAGATCCAGATACAATTTTTTTCTCCCACATCAGTAATAATTGTTTATATTATACAGATGAGCAATATAATAGCAAAATTAAATGTGATAACAAATTGTCAATTATTCATTTTAATAGCAGAAGCTTGTATGCAAATTACAACAACAATAAGATATTTTTGGAACACATCAACGAACCCTTCAAAGTGATTGCTGTCACAGAAACATGGATTGATGATAAACAAGGAATAGATTTTGATCTGGAAGGATATGAACTAAACTACATCAACAGAACCAACAAAAATGGAGGAGGAGTAGCTGTGTACGTGATGAAGAACCTGAACTACAAAGTAGTAAAAAACATGTCATTTGCTGCAGATAATATCTTAGAATGTATAACCATTGAAATATGTCAGGAAAAAAAGCAAAAACATTTTCATCAGTTGTATATATAGATCATCTAAATCAAGTTTACAAACATTTGAAGAATGGATCAAGGCAACTTACATGGACAATGGTCAAAAAATAATTTTCTTATGTGGTGACTTTAATATTGACTTATTGAACCCTAACAAGCAAAAGTCCATTGATGACTTAATTGATACAATGTACAGCATCAGTTTATATCCTAAAATGACAAAGCCAAGCAGAATCACATGTCACTGTGCCACGCTTATTGATAATATTTTTACCAATGATTTTGATAATAACACTACAAGTGGACTACTTATAACCGACGTTAGTGATCATCTGCCAGTTTTTACAATATATGATGGAAACTACAAGAAGAACATGGAAGACAAAAGGACATTTCGAAGACTGTGTACAGAGAAGAGGATGATTGCTTTCAAAATTGAGCTACAACAGCAAGATTGGGACAATGTGTACAATGAAAAAGAGGTTGATGAAGCATATGAACATTTCTTAAACACGTTCATAATACTTTATGAGCAGAGAAAGAATAATCAACCATGGATGACAAAAGGATTAAAAAATGCTTGTAAGAAGAAGAATGCACTATATAGAAAATGTATAGCACAAATAACTACAGAGGCAGAAATTAAGTACAAAAAGTATAAAAACAAGTTAACAAACATACTACGATCATGTAGAAAATAATATTACAGTGAATTATTGGACAGGAACAAAAATAATATAGACTTAGACTTAGACAAACTTTAATGATCCACAAGGGAAATTGTTTAACACAGTAGCTCAGTTACAATGATGGAAAGTGTAAGGATGGAAAGGACATTGCAGGTATAAAAAATCTAACATATATACGAATATATACATAATATGTGTACAGAATAATATATGTACAGATATATTATATTATGTCTATAACATATATACAATATATACCAATGACCATGTACAATATTACAGTGTATACAGTATATTTGACCACAGCAGCATAAAATAGAGAGTAGATTCAGCAGGAAATATAAAATAGACATTATAAACGAAGAGAAGTGGCTAACATGTCAGGTGTCAGGTAATAGGCAGATGCCATCTATTGCTGTATGGCGAGTGATTATACAGCTGGATGGAGTGTGGAATGAAGGAGTTCTTGAATCGCACAGTGCGGGAAGGACGTTGAAGGAGTCTGTTGGAGCATTCTTTCATTCTCAAAATAATCTTACTATCTCATCATATGAAATATAACTTACTTCACCAATTATTATTTATTTATTTATTTTTATTGTGATTACTTATGGAGTATATTGTGAATAAATTGAAAACATTAAGTGAGCAAAAGTTTTAGCAACTGTTATGTAAAAGAAAATGGGTAGGATTAAATAAACTCTGCTTCTTCCTACTCCTTTTCGAACATGTTGAAAAGAGAAACTGGAAATTGTGATGTATCATGTTGTATGCATGCATGTTCCAAATAAACTCAAACTCAACTCAACTCAACTCAATTGTGGGATTTAGGAATGTGTTAAAACTATTCAGATTAAAAGAAAAGACAGTTACCTCTGATTTCCACAGGACGCGTCACAGCTGCTGTGCGTAATAAACATGGCGGCGGACTGATCCCGTTTTTATTCAAGTCAATGTGTCTGTTTCCATTGCCTGCGGTATGGCACCGACATGACGTTCACATTACTGATCCATGCGCTAAAATACACAGAGCTTCTATTCTTGCTGGTTGCCACAACACAGCAGATCAATTTAGCTAAAATCTGCATGTGTTGACAGAAAGTCATGCACAAACGCAAAATAAATTAGGTTCCCAATAAAATTGTCAGTTTTCAAGGTGCATCGTATTTTACACTTCATTGTACTGGACGAGGACGGAAATAAAGTCAACTTGCCAAATGGTTTTCTGACCGTTGACCCAAATGCTGATTATGGAGGTCCATAATTAAAGAATCTTATACAGGCTTGTCCCGGGCAGCTATGTTCGCATATGGAGTCCTGTGTCAAATGCCAGCTGATACTGGGGCTGGAGAGGCAGGGGCTTAGTTTGTGGGAGCGGTGTGTGTGTCTACAACGCTCGCCAGGGATGATGTTACTGTTGTATTTTTGCTTGCTACAAAAAAATAAAGTTGTCGTCCTGAAAATCAAAACTGTTGTCTTTTTCACAAGTCAAGGCAATGCCTTCACAGACGCGCCTGCCTCTGGGTATTGATGGACAGCAAAGCTTGAGATGTTCCGCTGTTTACTTTATCACATAATTATGCGCGGACTCAGGAGATCTTGTAAATATCCGGGCTATTTCGCTGCTCGGCGGAGCCGCAACAGAACGGTGGCGGGGAATGCCGGACGGCAGATGGCACTGCCGTTCCGCGGCGATTATGAAACGCGGCCGTGACGTCCTGTGGAAATCAGGGGTTAATCCCATCTTATCCCATAATATACATATTATAAATGTTTTGATGCTTAATTTTGTGTTTATACAACTTGGTGGCTTTCAATATCAACCATTTATATGTTATTACATTTATTAGCAGTGCTTACTTGCTTAGTTTAAATGAAAAATGCGCAGGCTTTTTTGTTGTTGGTAGAAAGTAATAATTTTCTTTCATGTCAGGGGGTTTTCAAAGTTGAATAAGACTGTGGACTTCAAAACCACCTCACGCTTTGAAAACATCTGCTTTAAGATTTGGTTGATTCATGTAATGACCAGCTGCAACAAAATTTGTAGTTATGCTGCTATTAAATAGTATGCCCCATATGAGCTCTTGTGTAGAAAACTTACTTGAAGCATTACATTCTGATACTGCAAGAGTATTTTACCGTTTTCTCTGCTCTTGGAATGGAATTATCTTTATTGTCATTGTGCAAGTACAACAAAATTGTGTTTTCTCTTCCTGTGTTTTGTTCTGCTTCTTCCCCCTACAACTAATGCATAGACTGGAGGATTTCCCAACATCTCCCACCAGCACAGCAAAACAAGAGTTTCTGTATGTTATTTCTGCCTTCTTGGGCTCACATACGTTTTGTGTATTCAAAATCTAAATGCTTATAAGTGCTTATCTGCCATTTGTCTGTCATGTGTGGTCCACATGCGTCTGTGTGCATGAAGTCCTTTTTTTAGTTCTAGGAAGAAAGAACAAAGTTGGCCTGCTGGCACATTTTTTAATTCCTCGTTGTCTGAGAAACCGATGATAATGACACATCTCATTTTGCTTGAATAAAAAAGTGATCTAAGTGGACCTCGGTCAGGGTTCGTTCACACCAACAATCTACCTGTGTATTTCTAACCGCTATGTGTGGTTGTGAACATGGGAACCAAACAATGTGGTTAAAATGTATCATTACTTTTTAACAACTGTTTAATGGAGTTAAAGAACTGGTGAGAGTATTACCTCACTGCATAAGTTAAGTAATAGTAGGAGACAAACTCAAGAATCATCTTCACAATTTCTACCTAATTAGATTATGTAGCAGTTTGTGCCAGACTTTCACTCAATGTGTGAAGGTCTCTTTATTATGTTTGATGATAATCAGCATGGAAATAAATATTTTAAAATGGCGTACAAAAATTCAAGCCAACGATGCGCCATGTTCTTCCATGATGCAATCAATGTACAACTTGTGAACATACCCTGAGTCTCATTTGTACACAATTTGTACACAACGCTCATTCTTCTAATATCCGCATGATCCTTCCCTGTAATTATACACAAATTCATATTTTCATGTGACCCACAGCAGCTCATATGTTGGCCGTCTTGGTCATCACTGTCCTTTCTGTGTTGCAGAACTGTGGTGAAATGCAACATCGCCAAGTCTCAGGCTTTGTACAGTGCCCAGCGCGGACTGAAAACAAACAATGCAGCTGTCTTCAAAGTGGGAGCCATTATGATCAACATCCCCCAGCACCCGGCAACGTTGCACAGCATGATGGTCCGCAGCTCCCATCAGCTCTCAAAACAAATTTCTGACCTCATCCGCCAGCCCTCTAACGTGTAAGTCTGCTGTTAATAACATTTGCAACAAGCCTTGACAAAATATTTAACTGTAGAAAATCCTAAATGAACTCTAAAAATCTAACGTATCTGCTTTTTTGGGGTGGCGGGTGCACATATGCAGCATGTGCGGACAGTAGCCGGCTGTAATGTGACAGATTCCCTTCAGTTACATTTCACAGACTTTCTTAATTAAAAAAAAAAACAATAGAACGATTCCAAATAATTCTTCAAAGTAAAATTTAAGATGTGTTGTTAAATTAATGTGATCGCTCCTCCACACAAGATGATGTTGAAAAATTGTAAACACGCAACCATGTAGGGGCAGAAATTACAAGTCAAGTATTTTTTTTAAAAAAGAACAATGGAGTATTGTACATACCTAGGGATGATTCACGAAACCAATTTTCCCGGTTGTTCGATAAGAAAAGAACCGAGTCCTCGGACTCAAATCCCTTTTTGAGAACCGGTACCCGTTATCGAGACCACTATAGTAAAGAAAAAGAGTTGGTTCTTTATTCGAATCCCTGGGAACGAATCCCATCCCGACCAGAAATGCTCCGTGTGACATCACAAGAAATGACGTCACGTAGCTCAGTCATTAGGCGCAGATAGCGAAAGCAGGAAAAAAAATGGACCGGAAAAAGCGCTCCAAGGTGTAATAAAGTTCAAAACAAAAGGTATAATCCAATGAATAACTTTACTGAGAGATTTGAGCAGGGTACAAACACATGACGAACACTTTAACGACCAACCGGAAACATAGCAACCAGGCGAGCAACGCACCTCCTTTACGGCAGCTGTTGCAACGTTCTTAAAGCAACCGCAGCACATACATATATATACAACATATATCTCCCTTTTTTAACTTTTGTTTTTCTTTCCTTGTAAACAAAACAAAATCACAATGTATATGTGTTGTCTGTCTAATTATAAATAATGCAGACGAGGCGTGTTGGCTGAGTTCTTGACGTTTACTTTCACAGCGTGCTCATAACCTCATTCTTAGCTGCCGGGTGGCGACATGCAACAACACTTTTCGGGGCTACCGCGCGTGCTCGTCACTCCCGTTGCATGCTGGGTAGTGTAGTTGTTATATTCCCTAGCTCATAACATCTTTCCCCCTATAAAGAAATAATGTTAACTCAATAAAGTGTATTTCTTTTTTAGCTTTAACTTTTCATTTTTTAGCATTGTAACCACATTTGCAAACAACTTTTCTCTTCATAGAATGTTCTTTCAATAAAGAAATAAAGTGCAAAAATGTCAAAGCATCATAACAAACAGTTATGTCAAATAGCAGCAGAAGTGCACTTTTTGGAGAGCTGTATTATTTTCAGTTTTGTGCCCAAGGGACTGATTTTATTTAACACTATATTATTATTTATACACCTATAGTGATCACAGAGACAGGTTGTTTTTGTGTTACTGTATATATTTGTTTTTCTCAAAAATCCCACTTAATATACTTTGGGTAACAACAGTCAATATTTATTTATTTTATTTTATTTTTTTAAGGGGGGAAACAGTCAATATTTGTTTATTTATTAGATTTTATTTTTTCCTTATATAATAAAAGTGAGCTTTTGTAAACCAAATATTGTGTTTTTTTTCCATATACAACAACCTATCTGGACTCGATAAGAAAATCGACAAGGAATCGGTTCGAAAAGAGGATTCGATAATAGGCTCGAACTCCATAATTTCTTATCAAACATCATCCCTATATATACCTTCTGCTGTGATCTGACGCGCCATAGGCCATTACATGACTTGACTGTAATGGTCCTAAAAATATATATACCAGTACATGTATGTGTCCTTATGTATAAATGTTTTCCCCTACTTTATAAAAAGCTTAAAGGGGAACTGCACTTTTTTTGGAATTTTGCCTACACAATCATTATGAAAGACATGACGGCGGATGGATTTTCTTTTTAATGCATTCTAAATATTAAATACATTCGATCATAAGTCTGCTTACAATGGGATCTGTTCAATTATGCCTATAGAGCCCCTTAAAAAACATCCAAACACCTCCATTAAGGTTTTATATACATAATGTAAGTATATATATATATAGTTTATTAAGGATCGCCCTTAGTCTACACCACAGTGGAGACTATTATTCCTGGGGTCCAGGCAAAAAACATCACACAATCACAAAACAAAAGATTACAATGTAGTACAACATGATCAATAATACAATTTTGTAATACAAAAATAGCAAAAACAAAAAAACAATAACTTGGAGTTTACATAATAATGTTCATACCAAAGATAAAAAAGAGCAATTTAAAAATAGATTAATATTTTTTGCAAAAATAAAACAAAGAACTAATGGCCTACAGTATACACATTAGTGTACCAAAGACAAACAATATTCTAAGTGACAAAGTACCATAATTAATAAAATATCACATAAAGTACATACAAAATCAAGATAATATCAATATAAAAACGATAACCAGAAACAAAAAAGAATTTAATCAGAAAATAAGTCAAAAGAAGTATGTGTAATGTATTAACGGGTACATCCATAATAACATGTATTATTTACGTATTTTGATCATTTTAACCATACACGGCACATTGATTTAAAAAACGCATCACTTTTGCTTTTTTTTCCCTTCGTCGTTGATTTCTGCTCACTGCAGACTTAATGAGACTCAACAAATGTAATACAACATTACTTACTGTACAAGGTCCGCTGTCATTAGGATGCTGACTGTTAGGATGTTCATATATTCCCATTTAAATGAACAATTCCTCATAATCCTCACAAAGAAACAGGGTAGGATCCGTGGGGGCACGGGGGAGGGGATGGGCAAGCGTTTCCGTGTCTTCCTTGCCAGTTCTAGGTCTTATGTGGCGGTCAATGTGTCCCAACTGGTCGGATTATATTCTGAGCCATCTACTTTTCAGGTAAAATGCATGATTTATGGTCTATAATAAACTTACATGGAGCGAGGAAGCAGCTGACCACTCGATGATGTAAACACAAGCTTGTGATTACGTCGCTGCTATAAATAGTTTGTCTGTGTTAGTGCTTATAATAACTATCACTAATGCTTGGTTAATATTCAAGTCCTGAAATGTAAACTGAATATTGTTGGTGCTTTTTGAATGGTTATTTATTGGATTTTATGGGCGGAATAGTGGAACTTCCATTGGATCCACTGTCTTCCATAATGATTGTGAACGATGGGCAAAATTCCAAAAAAAGTGCAGTTCCCCTCCTGGACTTAAAGTGCCAGCTTGCCTCTTTTGGGGTCGCGGGGGGTGCGGGAGCCTATCTCAGATGCACTCAGGTGGGAGGCGGGGTACACCCTTGATAAGTCGCCACCTCATCGCAGGGCCAACACAGATAGACAACATTCACACTCACATTCATACATTAGGGCCAACTTAGTGTTGACAATCAACCTATTGCCAGCTGTTACTACACAAAAAGACTGTAGTTTGAAAGGAGTCAGACTTCAATGAGAGCTGCATTTTTTTTTCAAAACCATTAACAAGGATTTTTGTCATTGCTAAATAACAAAAAATGCAAAATGGCATTTTGTATTATCTGGAGCGTCAAACGGAGCCACAACTAACCAAGATACTGTATATAGCGAGGTGCAAAGCAACCGTTTTAGTGATCCTCTCTATTATGCCCATTTCATCAGCAAGCCATAAAAAACTACATTTTGTAATTTTTTAATTGTCCGCAGCAAAAAAATTAAAATAGTCGATACAATAAAAACATTGGTATATCGCCCAGGCCTAATGATAAAATTGATAATATAATAATAATCAATTGGCCTTTTTAGCAGGGCGCCCCCTCAATGTAATTCTAGGGGAAACACTGCATTATGTTCTTTGATGTTAAGAATTGTAATGCCTTGCTCAAGATCACCTAAGCACTTAGAAAGGAACTGGCAACCCTTCCTCTTCCTCTCTAATAGCTGACCTTTGGGTTTTTTGTGTGGCAATGTGCTTAAAATGACTAGGCAAAAACAGACAGAAAGATACACGTCAAGAAAAATGACATTGTTTCCAATGTTTGCTGGTCATAAACGAGCTCTAGAGGCACATAACTGTTTTTTGTTTGAAGGGGACCTTTGAAGAATAAGCACATAACTGTTTTTTGTTTGAAGGGGACCTTTGAAAATAATTCAGTCATTTACATTAGTCAGGCTGACCAGTTAATAAAGAGAACCGGTCTTGATGGATGAATGTATTCTTCCTCCACAGTCAACCTCCAAATAGAGAGTACATTCCCACCCCACAACCCTCTGATAAAGGATCAAGCATCAATCAAACACCTGTTGAGGCCAACGAGTTCCCCCAGCTTCCAGAGGGACTCGAAAAGAAGCCCATCGTCCTCAAGTTCAGCGCAATGATGGACGGCATCACTATTGGTGCCGCACTGCTACCCTCGCTGAAAGCTGAATACAAAATGGGGCGAATGAAAAGCCACGGCATGACTGGTGAGTGTTAAAAAACATCATGGTTTCCAGGAATATTATCTAGATGATTTAGTTTTAAGGATATACTAATATGATCCACTTTCAGAAACTTTCAAACTCAGTGTTACACAGTACAAATAAGTAAAATCCTGATAAACACCTTATCGAAAAAATTGTATGTATTATTCAACTCCTTACGTGAATCATAAGTTAATAAACTTTATTTATGAGGAAGTGTTGTAATTATTATTTGTAGATTTAAATTGTTACAAAAAAGATCAGTTAGAATTATACATCCATCCATCCATTTTCTACCGCTTATTCCCTTCGGGGTAGCGGGGGGTGCTGGAGCCTATCTCAGCTACTATCGGGCGGAAGGCAGCGTACACCCTGGACAAGTCGCTAACTTATCAGAGGGCCATAATAATACATAATGTTGGATATAGAGAACATACAAACCCTTTATTTATTGAGTCAAAAATATTAAAGTTCGGTGATTTGGTAAAATTGCAAAGAGCTAAAATGATGTACAAAGCAAACTATAACCTGCTACCAAAGAATATACAACAATTCTTCTCAACTAAAGAGGAGAAATATAACCTTAGAGGAAAACAAATATTTAAAACATTTATATGCACGTACAACACTTAGAACTTTTAGCATATCAGTATGTGGAATTAAATTATGGAATGGATTAAGTAAAGAAGTTAAAAATTGTACTCATATGATCCAGTTTAAGAGGTTGTTCAAAGTAATAGTGCTTACAAACAACAAGAATTATGAGAAATACTTCCAACATTATTGAAAATAAGATATTCTTCATTTCAGTATGTTAAAAATGACTGAATGAATTAATTACATATTACAAAACTGTTGTGTATACTAATTCATAGATGTTATTTTATTATATAAAAAGGTCAGTAAATGATTCTATATATTTGTAAACGCTCTGAAGTGGGAAAGGGGTAGGATTAAATAAGCTTTGCTTCTTCCTACTCCTTTTCGGGCATGATGTAAAATGAAATGATGTGAAATTGTGTGATGTATTATGCTGTAAGTGTGTTCATGTTTGAAATAAACTAAAGAAAGAAAAAAAAAAAAAAATTGGGTTATAAACTGAGAACAGGAAGTTATGAAATGGAAAAGGGGTAGGATTGAATAAGCTCTGCTGGGTTGTATACCGGTTAACACCGGTATATTTTAGAAAGAGATATCTATTTGAGACATTACAGCAATCTTTTGATGTGCCTGTGTTGTGGCCAATGCGGCGAGCCTTCGCCGGGGCACCCGGCAGGCAATGTACCTGAGGAAGGGTCCGGCATGCGGGAAGGGTCTGACGCACGTCCAGAGTCGCTATCACGCATTATCACTCACTTACTCACTCATCCCATGGCCTAGGAGGCCGTAGGGGTGTCATGGTGGATGCTTGGGCAGTCAGGGATCTCCAGCGCTCAAATCGTCTGCTGTTCGTAGCAGGGTTTGGAAGTTGCAGCCAGTCCATTCTTTGATGTTGTCCATCCAGGCCTTTCTCTGCCTGCCTCGTCTCCGCTTCCCCTCTACTGTTCCCTGCAGGATGGTCTTTGACAGGGAGGTGTGCTTTGTGACATGACCAAACCAGGTCAGCTTGCGACGTTTACCGTATTTTCCGCACTATAAGGCGCACCGGATTATTAGCCGCACCTTCTATGAATTACATATTTCATAATTTTGTCCACCAATAAGCCGCCCCGGACTATATAAGCCGCGCCTACGCTGAGCTAAAGTGAATGTCAAAAAAACGCTGCGCTAAAGTGAATGTCAAAAAAACAGTCAGATAGTTCAGTCAAACTTTAATAATATATTGAAAACCAGCGTTCTAACAACTCTGTCCCAAAATGTACGCAAATGTGCAATCACAAACATAGTAAAATTCAAAATGGTGTAGAGCAATAGTAACATAATGTTGCTCGAACGTTAATGTCACAACACACAAAATAAACATAGCGCTCACCTTCTGAAGTTATTCTTCATTCGTAAATCCTTCGAATTCTTCGTCTTCGGTGTCCGAATTGAAAAGTTGCGCAAGCGTGGTATCCAAAATGGCCGGTTCCGTCTCGTAGAAGTCATCGGGAGTCAGTGTCGCTGTTGTTCTGTGAATCCTGCCTTCCGGAAAGCTCGGACCACAGTTGTGACCGAAATATCTGCCCAAGCATTTACGATCCACTGGCAAATGTTGGCGTATGTCGTCCGAGGCTGTCTGCCCGTCTTAGTGAAGGTGTGTTCGCCTTCGGAGCTGTGTGAAAAAAGCCACCCGGCCTCTTCGCGTAAACTTCCCTTAACCACTCGCTCATCTTTTCTTCATCCATCCATCCCTTCGAGTTAGCTTTTATGATGACGCCGGCTGGAAAGGTCTCTTTTGGCAAGGTCTTCCTTTTGAATATCACCATGAGTGGAAGTTAGCATGGCAAGCTAGAACCACAGTGAAGGATGACTTCTCATTCCCTGTGGAGCGAATATTCACCGTACGTGCTCCCGTTCCACAGTGCGGTTCAGTTGCTGTGAAATACGGTAGTAATCCGTGTGCGGATGGAGAGATTGCGTCTTTTTATGAACCGGATCGTTTAGTAGGAGCCATTTTGTGGTCTTTACAGATGTAAACAGGAAATGAAACGTACGGTGATATCCGCGCGTTTTTTCTTCTTCTTCCGGGGGCGGGTGAAGCGCTTCCTGTTCTATGGGGGCGGGTGAAGCGCTTCCTGTTCTATGGGGGCGGGTGCTTTCCTTGGCGGTTGCTTGCGTAGAAGAAGAAGCGCTTCCTGTTCTACCGGGAAAAAAGATGGCGGCTGTTTACCGAAGTTGCGAGATCGAAACTTTATGAAAATTAATCGTAATAAAGCGCACCGGGTTATAAGGCGCACTGTTAGCTTTTGAGAAAATTTGTGGTTTTTAGGTGCGCCTTATAGTGCGGAAAATACGGTAACTGTTGAGAGTAGAGGTTCCTGCTCGCCAGCATGGGTGGTAACTAGCTGTCTAACATAATCATTTGTCCCGTGTTCACTGTATGATATATGTAGCATTCTTCTGTAACACTTGCTTTCAAAGGACTGTATCCTGCGCTCAGTGTCTGCTGTGAGCGTCCAGCTCTCACAACCATAAAGTAGGGTGGAAAGAACAAGTTACTTGTAGAGTCTGACCTTCACCTGGAAGCTGATGGTATTGCTTTTCCAGATACTGGTCAGTCTTGTCATGGCTGATGTTGCTATGCCGATTCTTGCTCTGATCTCTTTTGTGGAGCTGCCATCTTCACTCACAAAGGACCCGAGGTACTTAAAGTCCTTTACTTCCTCCAGGGTTTGTCCATTCAATGTGATGTTCGGTGGTGGTAAGTGATTGTGACTGTTGATCAGGATCTTGCTCTTCCCTGCATTTATCTCCATTCCATAAGCTCTCGCCGCCTCCTCCAGTCTGGTGGTCAGTTCCTGGAGTTCAGCCTCACTTTTTCCCCATAAGGTCGATGTCATCCGCGAAGCAAAGGTTGGAGACGGGTCTTCCTCCGATGGTAACGGAGGTGTGGAATTCTTGGAGTGCTTTTTCCATGATGTTCTCCAGGAAGACATTAAATAGGACAGGAGAGAGGAGACAGCCTTGGCGGACACCAATAGATGTTTTAAAAGGTTCTCCTATGCTGTTGTTGATGAGAACTGCACTGCTTGAGTCTGTATAAAGTGCTTGGATGACCTGTGTGAGATTATTGTCAAAGTTGTAATTTCTGAGAACCTGCCATAGTCCTTCATGCCAGACACGGTCAAAGGCTTTTTTAAAGTCAATGAAGTTGTGTTATAAGTTGTGCTGGTGCTGAAGGTGCTTCTCAATCAGTAGTCTGACGTTGAAGATCTGTTCGGTGGTGCTCCGTTTTGGTCTCAATCCAGCCTGTTCCTCGGAGAAGATTTCCTCTGCCTTGTTCCTCAGTCTATTCAGGATTATCCGCAGCATTACTTTGCTAGCGTGACAGATGAGGCTGATGGTTCTGTAATTTTGGCACTGCCTTGAATTCCCTTTCTTAGGGAGGGGGATAATCAGAGATTGGGTCCCTTTTTGGGGCCACTGCTTGGTTTCCCAAATCTTTTGGCAGATGTGTGTCAGTGCTATTATAATGCTTCGCCCCCCATGCCTCCAAAGCTCTGCTGGGACGTTATCGATGCCTGGTGATTTGCCGATTTTTAGGCTCTTTACTGCCTCCTCTACTTCAGCTTGCAGTATTGGTGCATCCTCGCATTCGCCACTGGGCTTCATGGCAGTGGTTAGTATGGTGGGGTCTGGTGATATTGTATAGTTGTATAGTTCCTGGCAATACTCTGTCCACCGTTGGGTTATTTCTGCTTTCTCTGTTAGTAGAGATCCATGCTTGTCTTCTATTACTGTGGCTATAGGTTGTTGTGTCCTTGTCAGTTTCTTCAACGTTGCGTAGGCTGCTTTACTGTTGCCCTGCTGTATCCCTGCATCTAAGCTTTCACACTGTTCTGTGATCCACTTTTCCTTTGCTTCCCTCATCATCTTCCTGATGTTTCTGTTCACAGAGGTATGCTGCTTAGCTGCCTCTGGGTCATCCTTCTTTGTCTTTTTGAGGGCCCTTCTGAGGTCACATTGGTCTAGGACAGGGGTCGGCAACCTTTACCAGTCAAAGAGCCATTTTGACCAGTTTCACAAATTAAAGAAAACAATGGGAGCCACAAAAATCTTTTGAAATTTAAAATGAAATAACACTGCATACAAAGTTTTTTTTTTTGCTTTGTGCTATGTATAAACCAAGGGTCTCAGACACGCGGCCCACACCTTAATATGAAAATTGAATGTTAGGGCGGCCCGCGGGTTGTATATGAATGGCGCTTGACAGCGTCATACTTGTCAACCCTCACGATTTTTCTGGTAGACTACGAATTTCAAGGCAACTGTTCTCGCGAACGTGCCGTGATGGTACAGCGTTTGGCGCCCACTACAACCAGCGTGACGGACCAGCCACAAGTTGTATGGGACTTCTGCTTGCTCACGTAAGTGACAGCAAGGCATACTTGGTCAACAACCACACGGTGGCGGTATAAAAAACATTAACACTCTTACTAATAATGCGCCACACTTTGAACCCACACCAAACAAGAATGACAAACACATTTCGGGAGAACATCTGCACCGTAACACAACATAAACGCAACAGAACAAATACCCAGAATCCCATGCAGCCTAACTCTTCCGGGCTACATTATACACCCCCGCTACCAAACCCCGCCCACCTCAACCGACACACACGGGGGGGGGTTGATGTGTGAGGGAGCAGGGTTGGGGTAGGGGCGGGGTTTGGTGGTAGCAGGGGTGTATAATGTAGCCCGGATGAGTCAGGGCTGCGTGGGATTCTGGGTATTTGTTCTGTTGTGTTTATGTTGTGTTAAGATGCGGATGTTCTCCCGAAATGTGTTTGTCATTCTTGTTTGGTTTTGGTTCAAAGTGTGGCGCATTATTAGTAAGAGTGTTAAAGTTGTTTTATATGGCCACCGTCAGTGTAACCTGTGTGGCTTTTGACCAAGTATGCGTTGCTGTCACTTACATGTGCAAGAAGAAGATGCATATAACAAGAGGCTGGGCTGGCACGCTGTTTATGCAGATTGTAGAGGGCGCTAAATGCTGTACCATCATGGCACGCCCTTATTATTATAGTTAGGGTGAAAATCGGGGAATATGAATCCCGGGAGTTTTCTGCGAGAGGCACTGAAATCCGAAAGTCTCCCGGGAAAATCGGGGGGGTCGGCAAGTATGCAGCTGAGCCGCATCAGAGTGATCAAAGAGCCGCATGCGGCTCCGTAGCCGCGGGTTGCCGACTCCTGGTCTAGGATGTCATCAGTGATCCATGGTTTGTTTTTCTTGCTGTTCTTCCCTCGTACTTCAGTTGCTGATTCTATGATTGCTTTCTCCATGTTATCTGTCAGTGAGTCTATGTCTTGTACTAAGTTAAGTGTTGCAAATTTCCCTCCTATGTTTGCCTCAAATATTCCTGCAACTTGTGGGTCTTTAAGTCTGTCTAGACTAAATCTGATGCGTGGGTTAGTGTGTTTTTTGGAGTCTTCAGTTTAAGTTTAAGCGTCATTAGCACCATATCGTGGTCACTACCAATGTCCGCACCAGGAAATGTTCTGGTTCGGGCTTTGTTGATGCTTGACTTGAACCTTTGTGGCGTGAGTATGTAGTCGATTTGGTTATGTATCTTTCCGTTCGGTGCATGCCACGTTGTTCTCCGAGAGGTTTTATGTGGAAACAGCGTATTGGCGACAGTGAGCTTATGGCTTTTAGCAAAGTCCAGAAGTCGCAGCCCTCTGTCGTTTGTTTCACCTAGCCCAAACCGCCCCGCTGTTCCTCCCCAGTGGTCGTATGCATCGGTACCTATTTTGGCATTCCAGTTTCTTTGGATGACTAGAAAGTCCTTCTTGGGAGTTTTCTTTATGGTGTTCTCTAGCTCCTCATAGAAGGTTTCAACTGCTTCATCATCATAATCTGTCGTTGAATGATGGTTAAATTCATGGGCCGCGCAGCTATTTGGATGCTGATGAGCCTGCTGGATATAGGTGTGCAGTTGATGACTGAGTTTATTTTGCTTTTGTTGACAATAAAACCAACTCCATGTTGATGTCTACAGTCCTCTCCGCTATACCATAGCTTGTGGCCTTCTTCTTTGGTAGTCTCACCACAGCTAGTCCACCTGACCTCAGCCAAACCAAGGATGTCCCATCTGTATCTGTCTAGTTCATGGGTCAGTTCCTTCACTTTCCCACAGGCATACAGTGTGCGGACGTTCCATGTCCCAATAATGGTGTCATTTTTTTGAGAGGCTGGGTGTCTTCTCGCAACTGAATGA
Organism: Nerophis lumbriciformis; assembly: GCF_033978685.3. NCBI lineage: Eukaryota > Metazoa > Chordata > Actinopteri > Syngnathiformes > Syngnathidae > Nerophis > Nerophis lumbriciformis. Next base: position 9,324,424 of record NC_084576.2, read on the forward strand.
CATATTTTTTAATTAACTTATTAATTACTTTGCCTACTAATTAATTACATTTATCAAAGAGTAATTCCATTAGTAATTAAATTAGTTTTCAAAAGTAATTTTTAGAACACAGGTAGTAACAGTAATGTGGGGTCGAGTTTAAACTTAACACTTTGCACGTTTTGTTTGAAATACCGATATATTTATGTTGTATATCGCAATTTGACCTAAAAATACCAGGATATCAGTTTTGGTCCATATCGTCCAGCCCTAATCTTCCTACTGCTTTTCGAAAATGTAATGAGAAAATAGAAATATGTAAAAGATGTGATGTATCATATTGTAAAAATAAATTCAAAATAAACAACAACAAATACAGTACATTTGATTTGCAAATAAAATATTTTAACAAATAGCTGTGCAACTGTGGTTAATGAGCCTAATAGTAAAATAACATTTGCCTTATTTTGCACTGAAACCATCAAAATTAGACCACTTTTAGGAATGTTTTAATTTTCCTCGTTGGTTTGGTGGTTATAATTTTAGATTATTTTGAACATACATTCAGTTACAATATGGTACATCACATATTTCCAGTTACTTAGGAAAATATGTCCGTAAAGGAGTAGGAAAAAGTAGAGATTGTTTAATAATACCTCTTTTCCGATTCATACCAATTTCTAACACACTTGTTTGTTCACTCCCTTGTGCTCAATTTGTAACACAAACAAATTAAATATATGAGTAATACAGATCTAATGAATAAATATCCATCCTTTCATCCATTTGCTACCGCTTGTCCCTCTCGGAGTCACAGGGATGCTGGAGCCTATCCCAGCTGCAATAAATAGTTGTTTGTAAATTTAGATTTACATAATGAGATTAAAAATATTATCACTGTGTTTAATAAGGTTCAAGATGTTTATCAAGATTTGTCTAACTTATAATTTATAAATACTTTGAGTTTGAACAGTAAACTGGACCAAATTAGTACTTTGTTTGTCTTCTTCTTTTAATCCATTCCGTAATTAAATTCCACAAACTGACATACTAAAGGTAGTAAGTGTTGTTTGTGCATACTGTACATGTTTTAAGTCAAATGTTTCCCTAAGGTTATATTTATCTTCTTTTGTTAAAGAATTGTTGTAAATTTTTGGGTAGCAGGTTATAGTTTGCTTTTAGTTGTATTTAGATCAATGATGGTGGCGAATATTGATGTCAAATGTGGCACAACACTCCTCCGACTTCTTTCAATTCGAGCTGTCACTTGAGAGCCGAAAAAAGCGCTTCCTAATTAACACATTTTGGTGCTTTTATAGTCAAATGACAGCAGTTTTATTGGTCACATAGTTTTTCTTAAGGTAACACACAGATCAAGGACACTGTATCACTTTCATACTGCGCCGATATCGTCATTATTGTTTGACCCATCTCTATATGCAATGTTTGGTCGAACGGACATAGACCACCTGGTAGAACTTGGCCTGCATGTAGGTGGACTCTGGTGTGGTGCGCATCACTTCAGCGCAAATCTGAACCGCAACCACACCAAAGCACAAGATATTATGTTATTAAATGCAACTGTAGCCAAGCAGTGGTTAGCAAACCCAACAAAAGGCAGAATGAAAATCAGGCTGAACGCTTACCAAACCCACTAAAGTGCACACCAAGTATTTCGTTTATAATTTTTGTTCCAGACCAAAGTAATGGACTACATGTGTGAACACAAACCTGGGATAACTCCAAATAGAAAATAATTTGCAAATCTCTTGTGCCTCCTTTTCAGGAGCTCAAACCAGCTTCACCTTTGAGTTGCCAAACCACAAGCTTTGCTTCCAATCAAAAGTGTCTCCTGTGGACATGTCCACCATGCCTCCATCAGCTAGCCTCACCCTGCCCCCAGTCACTATGTCTGGAGAGTACATCATGGAGGACCACGAGAGTCATTCAGACCAGGGCTGGGTTGCTGATGACTTCCCAGCCAAGCAAGGGAACTACCTCCAAGGCAACTACCTGCGCTGTGTGGCTGAGGTACGGCAGGACTCCTAACGTTGATGTTACCATTCTGTGTCAGAATAAGCTATGTTGAATTTCCACTGACTTTTCTACAACTTTTTAGATTGGCTCTTTTGAACACAACCTCACAACAGATCTTCTCAACCACCTGGTTTTCCTACAGAAAGTTTTCATGAAGGAGGTCAATGAGGTTATTCAAAAAGTTTCAGGTAATGTACAGTACACTCGAAAGGTGTCCAACAAATTTCATTTTTAATAATTGCATTTTCGTCTTTGATCAATAAAACTGATCTGACGTATTACATTAAATGTTAAACTCTTGAAATGACTAATAATAGCCTCTCGCTGCTGCTTCACACACTGCACACTTTTTTTATTTTTTGCTAAACAATGCCAAGTTGTTGTCACAACTCTGACCATAACTGTAGATTCATGTTGCAACAGAGAAAATAAATATATTTATTGAGTGTTTTTGTAATTAGAGTTAATGTGTCAAGTACAGTCTGTGTTGTGTGCAAGCACTAGTAAATAACAATGATCAGTCTAACCCTGTAGGCTTGACATGCAAGTGTCTTTTGCTTCAGGGGTAGAGCAGCCCATTCCACTTTGGAACGAGCATGACACCTCAACAGATGCAGACAAGCCTAAAATACTACTGTATTCGCTTAGCCTCATGTTCAAGGTACCTTTTGTTTGATATTTGGCTGTAGTTAATGATCATCAGTCAAACTTTTATTTTTCAAAATGATGGATAAGGTTTGAAATGAAGCACTTCTTTTCACAGGGGATTCAGATGACTGCCACCACCCCGTCAATGCGGGCCGTACGCTTTGAGACGGGCCTGATTGAGCTAGAGCTCTCCAACAGGATCCAGTGCAAAACTCAGCCCGGAGGCAGCAGCAGTTACCTGAAACTGTTTGGCAAATGTCAAGTAGACCTCAACCTTGCCCTTGGACAAATTGTCAAACACCAGGTACAAATGAGTTTTCCCTATTGCCCAATTAGCTGACGTCTTCCGGCTCCGACTGACCCACTTTTCATGACAGGTGTATGAAGAGGCTGGCTCAGATTTCCATCAAGTGGCATACTTTCGGACCCGAATAGGTCTGCGAAATGCTCTGCAGGAGGAGATCAGTGGCTCATCTGACAAGGAAGCTGTTCTCATCACACTCAACAGGCCGATCGTGTTTGCCCAGCCCGTGGCATTTGATAGAGGTTCACTTTTATTTTTTCTTTGCAATTAACAAAGTTTGTCAAAGGTTTGTATGTCCCAACAGATTGTGTAAGATTGTGTGTACCAATTTGGCTTTCCCTCCACTGCATATTCGTTGATTTTTTTAATCTACTTCAAATTATAAAAATAGACTGTGTGGGTTCCCTCTGGGTACTCCGGCTTCCTCCCACCTCCAAAGACATGCACCTAGGGATAGGCTGCTTGGCAACACTAAATTGGCCCGAGTGTGTGAATGTGAGTGTGAAAGTTGTCTGTCTATCTGTGTTGGCCCTGCGATGAGGTGCCGACTTGTCCAGGGTTTACCCCGCCTTCCGCCCGAATGTAGCTGAGATAGGCTCCAGCACCCCCCGCGACCCCAAGAGGGACAAGCGGTAGAAAATGGAAGGATGGATATTTTTTAATACAATCTTAGATTGATGGTGCAATCTGCAAATTGAGCCGGGGAGGGCAACTATAAATCCAGCAGAGGGTGCTGTTCAACAAATCAATGTCTTCAACATTTTCCTGCCCTAGAAGATGCTTTGTCAAGCTATGTACTGTACAATACATTATATCGTTTATTGGTTAAAATTTAGTTAAACATGTATTAATTGTGAGAGGCATACTGGATTACAGGGTTCAGAGTATCACAGTTAAGAATTTGTAGAGATTTTTTTTTTTTATAAAAATGTTTTCGCCGTTCATTAATCGTGGGGATCTGCTGTTTTTACTCGTGACCTGGTCAAATGTTGTCTTTCTTTTAAAAGAGAACTGCACTTTTTCTGGAATTTCCTTTTAGTCATATTCTCTATGTAAGACAAGAACAAATTGGCTTTTTTATTTTTTATGCATTTTGATCTGTAATATACAGCAAGTACAAGATGGCTCAAGCTAATGGGAGTCATTTATTGCGACCATAAAGCCATCCAAAAAACACCAACAATACCCCATATACATGTTGTGATCTGCATATTAACCAACTATTAGCGATATTGTTATTATAAGTGATAAATCCAAGCTTTTCGTGTCGTCCTTGCCAGTTTCGGGTCCTAAATAGCTGTCAAAGTGTACCAACTTGTCGAAATACCTACTCAGACTTGTTCTATCCAGGTGAGATGCATAATTTATGATCAAGAATAGCCTTCCAGGGAGCAAGGAAGTGAGAAAGCAGCAGACCACTCGATGATGTAAACATGGGTACACATGGGTACACATGGTAGTGATCACGGCGCCGCTATTAATAGTTTATCTGCTTTCACGCTTATAATAACTTAAATATCACTAATACTGGTTAATATTCAAGTCACAAAATGTAAATGAAGTAATGTTGGCGGTTTTTGAATGGTTATTTATTGGATATTATGAGCAAAATAGAGGAGCTCCCATTGGCTCTGCTGTAACTGGTCTTTTATTTACCAGTTAAAAGGCATTCAAAAAAAATCTGGTGTCATGTCTTTCATAATGATTGTGATCCATAGGCAAAATTCCAAAAAAAAGTGCTGTTCCACTTTTAACACTCAGCTTCTAAAACTTGGAGCTCATCTTCCTTATATTCAGGCTCAGAAAATAAGGTTCTGGATCATTATTTGTCCCAAAGTAGTAGCCATTGGGTCTCATGAAGTCTGCCATTATTAATTGTTGTTGAAAGAAATAGCGAACGTTGTGATGCGTCTGTTAAATGAATACACCGCCAAATGCTTAAAATGACCTAAATACCTATTTATTACGTATTATGTATGTTCCTGTTATTACGTAACATATATGCTTACAGCGTGTATTTAAAACGTTGGAAGTTTCTTTTTTCTTTTAGACTAGAGCGATTTGTAGGCACAATAAAACGAATCCCATCGCTTCATTGTTAGGTGATTTGTTAGCATTTATTTACAGGTTAGAATGAATTAAAAATATAAAGAAAAACATATGTGTTCTTGTTTCACATAAGGATTGTGAATGATAGACAAAATTCCAAAAAAGTGCAGGTCCCCCTTTAAAGGCCTACTGAAACCCACTACTACCGACCACGCAGTCTGATAGTTTATATGTATATCAATGATGAAATCTTAACATTGCAACACATGCCAATATGGCCGGGTTAGCTTACTAAAGTGCAATTTTAAATTTCGCGCGAAATATCCTGCTGAAAACGTCTCGGTATGATGACGTCAGCGCGTGACGTCACGGATTGTAGAGGACATTTTGGGACAGCATGATTGCCAGCTATTAAGTCGTCTGTTTTCATCGCAAAATTCCACAGTATTCTGGACATCTGTGTTGGTGAATCTTTTGCAATTTGTTCAATGAACAATGGAGACAGCAAAGAAGAAAGCTGTAGGTGGGAAGCGGTGTATTGCGGCCGACTGCAGCAACACAAACACAGCCGGTGTTTCATTGTTTACATTCCCGGAAGATGACAGTCAAGCTTTACCATTGGCCTGTGGAGAACTGGGACAACAGAGACTCTTACCAGGAGGACATTGAGTTGGATGCGCAGTAGCAGTACGCTTCCAAACATTTGATCGCTTGCCCGTACGTGCGTGCCGCTATGTGCATGTCACGTACGTAACTTTGGGGAAATATATGTGCTGTATGAACTTTGGGGAGGTGAACGGTACTTTGGGCTGTAGGATTGCGTGTGTTGTGCAGGTGTTTGAGTTGTATTGGCGGGTTATATGGACGGGAGGGGGGAGGTGTTTGTTATGCGGTGTTAATTTGTGGCATATTAAATATAAGCCCGGTTGTGTTGTGGCTAATAGAGCATATATACTGTATTTCTTGTGTTTATTTACTGTTTTAGTCATTCCCAGCTGAATATCAGGTCCCACCCGCCTCTCACAGCATCTTCCCTATCTGAATCGCTCCCATTGCCCTCTAGTCCTTCACTCTCACTTTCCTCATCCACAAATCTTTCATCCTCGCTCAAATTAATGGGGAAATCGTCGCTTTCTCGGTCCGAATCGCTCTCGCTGCTGTTGGCCATGATTGTAAACAATGTGCAGATGTGTGGAGCTCCACAACCTGTGACGTCACGCTACTCGTCTGCTACTTCCGGTACAGGCAAGGCTTTTTTATCAGCGACCAAAAGTTGCGAACTTTATCGTCGATGTTCTGTACTAAATCCTTTCAGCAAAAATATGGCAATATCGCGAAATAATCAAGTATGACACATAGAATGGACCTGCTATCCCCGTTTAAATAAGAAAATCACATTTCAGTAGGCCTTTAAGCAGTTGTTTCTACAGTAAGTTAATGAAGATTTCGAAGCTCTTTTTATTTTCCCGGTTATCTTCCGCAGCTGTGCTGTTCTGGCTGAATTACAAAGCAGCATATGACAACTGGAATGAACAGCGTCTGGCCCTCAACAAGGACATCCATGTGGCCACAAAAGAGGTGGTGGACAAGCTGCCAGGGATCCAACAGACATCAGCTCAAGCCTTCAGTACACTCTTCCTTCAATTGACTGTCAATGACCTGGGCATCTGCCTACCAATTACCAACGCATCTCAGGTAATCAGCTGTAAATGTGTTTTGCAGTAATTGAGGTCTCCAAGTTAATTTGTTTTACTAACTTATTATAAAAGGTTTTTCTGTCTATTTAAACCCAATATTTTTTATCGCACACATCGCTTTAGTGTGAGCGACCGACATAACTAAAATTAATGGTGTCATGTAGAAATAGGAACATCAACAAGAATTTTCAATTCAGGTAGGAATTGCGTGCAAATGCCCCAATGCTGAAGCTGAACTGAAATGCTGATTTGATGTAGAATGACTGTTGGAATCAATTGAATGCTGACAGTGTCTAAATGTTGAAGAGCTGACGTTGACCTGAAACTGAGTATCACGAACCACAATTTTTCAGTGTAATCATACTCAATTAGCAAAATAAGCTAACATAAAGTGTATGCTAACAGTTAACATGCTAACGCACGTAAACTATTACCATACTTGCATGACAGCACCGAGAATCAAAAAACATGATTTTCAGGTTTAAACATACAAAATTAGCAAAAAAAAGCCAGGAAAAACCTTAGCATTCTAACATTCTCACAAGTATGCTAAAAGTTAACATGCATTTCAAAAATGTTCAACCGTTAGCACGTTAACTGTTAGTATAGTAGCAAGGTGAGTGGAGTATGTGGATGTTGGAACGGTTCAAATCAGATGAGATACGTGGGAAATGCAGTCGATTGTATATTTCCCATTCATTGTCAATGGGGAAGAAAATTACTGGGAATTCCAGGAAAACCGGGAATTTTGGGAAAGGGAAAACATGTTTTGCGTTCGATATATGGGAAGAGCAGTGTGGGTTGATGGTTGAAATGTCGGAATCAGGTAAAAAAATTCTCAACATTTAGAGATATTTTCCCATTCTTTTGAATGGGAATACATGTAATAATAATATTTTTTGAAAATAATGTTCTAGATGATATGAATGGGTTGGTGTTGAAAAACGGTTGAAAAATGTTGATGTAGTAAAAGTTTCAATTTTAATGGGTATATCAGACTTCCTGGAATTTCAGGAAAACCAGAATTTTTTACGAAAAAAAAGACAACTTTTGTTGTCCCAATTAAGAAGAATGTTTTGAAGGTAAAATGAACAAAAATGGTTGAAAAATGTGGACTGATAAAACTTTCCAGGAAGAGGTAAAATAGGGCTTTGGAAAACCGGGAATTCTGGGAATTCCTGCAATTTTTTTTTAACTTGGAAAATCGTAGTTTGATTGTGCACAATTAAATGAGTGTGTGCTCCAAAAGCATTCACACAATAAATATTAGGGCTGTGAATCTTTGGGTATCCCACAATTTGATTCAATATCGATTCTTGGGGTCACGATTCCATTCAAAATCGATTTTTTTTTTCAATTCAACACGATTCTCGATTCAAAAACGATTTTTTCCCGATTCAAAAGGATTCTCTATTCATTCAATACATAGGATTTCAGCAGGATCTACCCCAGTCTGCTGACATGCAAGCAGAGTGAAAATATTGGACACAGTGTGTTGTCAAACTTATGAGATACGATGCAAGTGTAAGCCACTGTGACACTATTGTTCATTGTTTTTATTTTTTATAAATGTCTAATGATAATGTCAATGAGGGATTTTTAATCACTGCTATGTTGAAATTGTAACTAATATTGATACTGTTGTTGATAATATTCATTTTTGTTTCACTACTTTTGGTTTGTTCTGTGTCGTGTTTGTGTCTCCTCTCAATTGCTCTGTTTATTGCAGTTCTGAGTGTTGCTGGGTCGGGTTTGCTTTTGGAATTGGATTGCATTGTTATGGTATTGCTGTGTATTGTTTTGTTGGATTGATTAATAAAAAAAAAAAATATATATATTTTTTTTAAATAATAATAAAAAAAAAAATCGATTTTTTTAAAAATGAGAATCGATTCTGAATCGCACAACGTGAGAATCGCGATTCAAATTCGAATCGATTTTTTTCCCACACCCCTAATAAATATATATATTTTTTAATATTAAGCATTTCTTCAGTTATGGGAACTGCATTATTGGTTAGTGACGTCTTGAGCTCCAGGTACGTTACTATGGCAACTCCTACAGGCATCATTATTCTATATCATTCAACTCTGCCATCAAAAAAGGTTTTTAGAACGTCGAGAGAGATTCTGCCACCCCGTTGAAAATAACATCTAAAACATTTTAAAAATGAACACATTTTGTTGTTTTAATTTTTTGATCAAACAAATAGACTTCTGGCTAAAAGCTTGGTTTCTTAAAGGTCTGCCACCTGCAGTTAGTGTCAGTGCTTTTGACAGCCTTGATTTGTGCTAAAGTTCGACACGATTCGAAGAGGTGGGCCAGCACAACATGATTGCATGCTAACACAATGTTGTCAAGTCATAGAATGATTCTGATGCAGAGCAGTGGTTGTCCAATGTCATTTTTTTTCTATGTCTCCTACTACAACTTTACTGTGTTTTAAGACTATATGTATTGGGTACTTTTTAATGTCATGACTTATTTCCATAGAAAGGACAAGCACCTGGTGCAGAGGGCAACAACTCTGAATCTGGTCCCTGCAAATCAAAAGCCAAGCATAAAAATGCTCAAAAAGTAACCTACATTTTATCCACCTTGTAATGAATGGGTTGGGACAATGGCTGTCTGTGATCATCACTCTTTGAGGGAATCTGTTACAATTACACTGTAAATTCTAAACAGTGGTGACTTCAAAGGCCTTAAATTCCTAATGCTAACCAAAAATGGTGGTGGTGTCTGAAGGGTTTTCAAAGTGGGTCTTTACATCTGATAGGGTATACTGTACATGAAATTGAGTTCAATCATTTTATAGCACCATGCTTTTTATATATATATAATAACAATATACTGTACCAATATAACCAAAGTCACTTATAAAAGCAAACATCTTGAACTTAAAGGGGAACTGCACTTTTTTTTGGAATTTTGCGGATCGTTCACAATCATGAGAGACAAGAACACACATCTTTTTTTTTGTTTTTGGATTTTAAAGATGATGATAAAACGCTTGGAAGATGCGGCTAATGGGAGTCACCGTTGTAGCCTTCAAAGCCCTCTAAACAACTTCAAAACCATCTTGCAACGTTTTGTCTACACACTGCAAGTCTATATATAATGTAGTAATAGAACCATTCATAACAATTTGTAATATGTACAATATATATTATAACTTGGTCATTTTAACCAATGCCGGAACTAAATGTTTGGCACATTTAATTCCGTTTCCATAACAGCGCACGTCAATGTGTGTTCCTATGTCCGGATACAAAACGCCTGTGTGCGTTCTAATAATGGCAGACTCGGTAACAAACAAAAAATATGACTTTTTTTGGACAAATGAGGATTCACAACCTTATCTTTTTGAATCTGAATTCATGGAGAATTAACTACTGCTTCTAGAAGCGAGCACGAAGGAAGAGTGAAATGTTGGAGGAGACGGAAGCCGATAGAGTGAGGTGAAAGTGAATCGAAGCTGCAAAATGTGGAACTTGAACCCAAGCTATTTCGACATAAATGGCATGCTTACCCATAAAACATCCCTGGCCAGCTTGACCAAATAGTCAAGCTGGCCACTCCATCGAGTGAGTCAAACTTTAATATTGATCATGATACATGCAGCACGTCATGCGTCTATCATGACAGACAGCATGTGCTGTCTGGCTAGCTGTGTACAAACAAAACATGAAATGTGGGCTAATACTTTACAGATACTGTAATATGATTGTCCATGTTTTTCAGTCAGTACAGATTGGGGTAATATCGCATTGTGTTGTGTATTACACACTCAAACGTGTTTCGTGTTGACGTAGAAGCAACCTTATCACTTGCTGTAGTTAGCTACTACAGCTAATACCATAGCACGCCAACGTGCTAGCACGCTAAAAAAAATGTCCTCAGTGTACGCTCATACATAACAATGTCGCTACAGTTTGCCTATTATACAGGTTACATAACTTAAATGAAGTATTGACAGTTTTTGAATGCATTTTTAAAGTTATTTCGTGGTAGAATTGATTGCTACCATTAGCTGCATTGCTAGCCACCCAGAGCGAGACAAGTTGTATATGTTAGAAATCTTCTTGTATTTTTGTCTCTCATGATTGCGAACAATTGGCAAATTCCAAACAGTGCATTTCCCCTTTAAATTCCCAGAATTTCTGCATGGGATTATCCTGATTTGCTTAAACAGTTTGACATTGTGATCTGACTCATGTTTTTGTATTAAGAAATGTAGGTAATATGTGTAATGTTTTTGCATTCACAAAATGTAACATTCCAACTGACAAAAAATTGGTAACATTCCACTGTAGCTTTTGGTTGTGTAATTGTACTATTTATATTGCTATAGTAGTCCAATATTCAAAGTACTAAGTATTAAGCAAAGTAAAGTGCTGCCAGCCTGCAGTCAATTCTACTATAAGTATGTTTCTGTGTACTACCAAGTAACACATCCCACATTCTTGGTCTACCACCAGGCAAACCACACCATAGATTTTGACACCGGCTCAGCTCTTGTCTTGACCATTGAAAGCACGTTGATCACCGCCTGCTCATCTGAATCCTTGGTTAGCAAAGGCCACTTCAAGAATTTCTGCATTCGCTTTGCAGAGGGCTTTGAAACCTCTTGGGATGACTGGAAGCCTGAAATCCGTGGCGATCTAGTCATGAATGCTTGTAAGTGAAAGCACTTTGCAATCTCCTCTGACTGTCAATGTCATTTTTTTTTCTTTTTCTTTTTTTGCTGTAATATTGGTTTGGATATGTGTGTTTGTCATGTGTACTCAGGTATTGTCCCTGATGGTACATATGAAGTTTGTTCCAGGACCACGGGACAGCCTTCTGCTGGCAAGTTCAAGCCAATTAAAAATGTATCAATTCTGCCTTAATTTTGTATTAATTCCATCCTTGCCCCTGGCTTTTCTTCTCTCAGAGAGCAGTAGTGCTGGTACATGGACCCTGAATGTGCTTTGGAAAATGTGTGGCATTGACGTCCACATGGACCCCAACATTGGCAAGCGCCTTAATGCTCTGGGAAATACGTTGACATCACTGACAGGAGAGGATGACGTAGAAGACATTGGCGACCTCAACTCTGTCGACATGGCGGACCTTTCAGATGAAGATGAAGTTGACAATATGTCACCCACCATTCACTTGGTTAGTCAATATTTGCTTTGTGTGAGTTATTGCAGTTGCTGTAGTTGTTGTCTACGCCTCTGGAAAAGCAAGATGTATTTCCTCCATGCCTGATAGAGAAAAAACAAAAAATAAATTTGAGCCGTTGCTAAACCACAAGAACACCAGAAAGCAAAGACAAAATAAAAATTAATATTTATGTACGACATACAATAAAACGATAAAAACACTTGAAAGTAATACAAAAATATTAAATTCAATAAAATTCACAGCGACATGCTGTAAAAGATCAAATATGTACAGTACATACCTTAACATACCCAAATGATTTGCCTCCTATTAAAATTTAGTCTGTCACAGGAACCCCAATGGGAATATAACTTAATACAAAACCCAAAACCAGTGAAGTTGGCAAGTTGTGTAAATCGTAAATAAAAACAGAATACAATGATTTGCAAATCCTTTTCAACTTATATTCAATTGAATAAACTGCAAAGAAAATATATTTAATGTTCGAACTGAGAAACTTTTTTTTTGCAAACAATCATTAAAAATCACAAAAAAGTTGGCACAGGGGCATTTTTACCACTGTGTTGTTAAATGAGGGTGAATAAACACGACGTCTATTCTGGTTCACAACTTTTAATCAACTGACGCACAGAGGTAAAACCGGAAACACTCGATCCCCTCTTCCCGCCCACAAACACTGCGCATGCGTTAACCCAGTATATGGAGAAACATGTTAACAATCTCCCTATCTTTTATAAATTAAAAAAATTAAATAGCACATGTTTCTTGAGAACAAATACATGTTTAAATAGCACATGTTTCTTGAAAACAAATACATGTCTTTTTAAACAACAGAAACAATAAAATCAACTTAGGTAAGAACCCATTTTCCTTCACTCAATGCTTTCAAAAGCATCAAGGGTGATGCCCCCTTTTTCGTAAGACAGTCAGCCAGTTGAGCTTTTGTTGCTGACCTAAGCACTTGTTGTATTCTTCTGTTGTGAATTAGTTCTTTGATGCCACTTATATCCAACCGAAGCCTTTTCTCTGTGACCTGTTTTGTTGATCGAAGAGCATCACAGAGGGAATGATTATCAGTCACACAAACTAACGCTGGAGCATTTAGACCAGCGGTGCCAGTAGTGAGCTCAGAATAAAGGGTGGCAAGAAACACAGCGTTGTCTATTCCATCCGACATGGCAAGAGTCTCTCCAGCAAGGGTGCTTCGCACCACTCGTCGAATCCTCTTGGACTGCCAGTAAAGGGGGAGAATGTACCTCCTTTTCCCATTAGGGTGATCAACATGCCCCCTTGTGTACCTCCATCAGGAAGATTTCCTAATGAAGCATCGCTGAATACAGTCAGGTTTAAAGCATCATTTCCCAAATGTTGAAATTTCAATGTCACTTTTTCAGCTTTCAATTTACAAACCAACTTATTAGCTTTGTGAATTGATTGCACAGTCGCATTCTTTAGACTAGATGCCAGACTACAAGAATCAAACATTACATCAGGTCTTGTCTGTTTTGCAACCCAGAGTATCTGTCCTATTTTTGATCTGAGTTGTTCTTGTTCTGTTTCATTAAGAGGAGCATCTCTTTCTAGAGCACGACCTGGCTGTAAGTGAATGGGGTGCAGACTTTCAATGTAGATGTGCTGATGCAACTGTACACAATCATTAACAGTTTCAATATCCATTCCCAAATAGCAGAAATTGTCATGTTCCTCACATCCCACTTGGAACCCAGACTTTAGTTTAGGGATCACATTTTCTGAAAAGTTTGATGAGCCTGCCCACAGAAAATCATCTACATGACATGCGAGTACACCCGTCACTGTGTTTTCATCATCCAGCCAATAAAATACTGCTGGGTCTACCTGTGACACTTTACCACCTGTGCTCAGCATGATTTCCTTCACCTTGTTGTACCAATAGAGAGATGCATCAGCAAGGCCATGCACACACTTCTTCAGTTTCCAAAGAACCCCCATACAATCAGCTTCTGGGGGAGGATTGACATAAATGTCTCTCGACAACTCCATACCCTGTAAAAAGGCAGACTTGATGTCCATAGAATGGACTTTCCAATGATTTTGACAAATTACACTGAGCAATAGCCTTAGAGATTCAGAAGCACATGTTGGTGAATCTTTATGTAGATTTTTTAAATTAAGTTCTTCAAAACCCCTTGCTACAAGTCTGGCCTTGGGTACAATACCAGTGTCACTTTCTTTGAGACCCACCTAGTGGAGATACACTTTTGGCCTGTATTTTCAGTCTCTTCAAAAACACCTTCTTTATTAAAGTGCTATCACATGCAACATTCTTTGGCCCAATTTTGCAGTCATAATCATTAAAAAAAACACTTCGTCACCTACGCATGGAATTCTTTCTTTGGACACTTGATTCTGCAACAACGGACGGTGTATAAAAACAGAGGCAACATTTTTGTGAACACTTTTTTTGAGAACTGAATCCTAGGAAAAGTGGGACATACAAGAACTGCAGTACTGTTAGAGCAGAGCTAATCAATTGGCAACGAGTGGGCTAAATCCAAGTTCAGTTCAGTTACAAAACTTGGAAAATAAATTTTTGAAGTAGATTTCTAAAACCACTAAAACTCTGTCAGATAGATGATTATTGACACATTTTTTAACAGTAGGTCCATTAAAAAAGCAGAGCGCTCCTGTTGTAAAGAGAGAGCTATGTTTTTCCTTTTTAAGGAAAGTCTGACAAAATAAATTAAATACAATAATAACAAAACTCAGATATCCACTGCAGAGGATGCTGGTTCTCAGGAAAATACAGAATGAGAATAACAGTGAAGGGAAAAGTCCAACCCCCACGGTCCTTAGCTTTCTGGAAATGTTGCCCTCTAAACAATTTAGTTAAATAACCATATACTATGCTATAGTCATGTGTTTTGCTTTTTGCATGTAAGGAAACTTTGTTTAAAATATTTGTCTCATTTACTTTAAGACAATTTAACCATCTCATTAATACATACACAATGAAATTAATTATGATATTTGATCCCCTGCTGATTTTTGTTTTAGCTTCTTCTTTTTTACTGAGAGCGTTCAAATATCAACGAAGCCCTGGAAAAAAACCCATAAATAATGGTTTTAAATTAATTTTCATTTAATTGACTGAAATATGAATTTGATCTCTAAGCAAATCATGACATAGAAACCTATCTACAGATGTTTCTTGTAGTTTGGTTTGCCTCTCAGGGATTTTTGTCTGCTCCTCTTTACAGATACTTGACTGTGGTGCTCTTGAGGATCATTGCACAAATAGTGGTCTCTTTCTCACCAAACATATTTCTGATCGTCTTGTAGCCCATTCCATTTTGCTTGTCGGCTGGTAGGGGAGCAAATTATTATTACCTTCAATCAAATACAAATTAATTTATAAAATGTGCACCGTCAAGCTTGCTTAATTTATCTAATTACTTTAACTAGATGTATGATTTAGGCATATCCTCCAGGTACAGTTCTTGAATATGGCTTCACATTTTCCCCATTTTCAAAACCAAACTGTTATTTTAATGTATCATCTAAACTATAGATAATGTAGAAAACCAACCACCTTTAATCTGAAAAAGTACATCAGGACTCAAGGTTACATCTAGAAGACTGGAATCATCGGGTTGTCCTCCTGTCCATTCATTTGTCCATGCCGTGTCCCTGCAGAGTCCAGAGAGCCAGTACAGCCCACGGCTGACATTAAAGAAACGTCTGGTAAACCACATCCTGGGCCTCAGTCCCAGACCTCAGAGCGTATCCGTCCCAGCCGACTACTTAAACTGTACCGGTCCCCGCCTTCGTGCGGGAAGTGATCGGGCAGAAAGACCTCTCTCCTGGGCCTGTGTATGTAGCAAGCCAAAGTGTTTAACTCTTTTCTGGGATGATAACATCACTTCTAAGATGGCACATTTTTCTGTCTGAGGGTTGTGGAATGCAAAATTCTAAGCATTGCTACACCTAAGTAGATATATATATATATATATATATATATATATATATATATATATATATATATATATATATATATATAAATAGTCATAATTCAAAATAGTATTGCTTAGTAATTGCTCTCACTGACCCTCTCATGAAAATGTACTGAAATTTGTAATCATGAATGACATAAATCAGTGTTGCACAATTGTATGAAAGATCTCAAATCGTCTTTCCCTCTACTTTGTTGGTGATGGTGGTGTTGGTGTCCCTTGTTTTGTTAATTATTATACGGTTGGTTGTATTTGATTGAATTCTAATACGACAAATAACACATTCATCAAGCATTGGGATGTTCACAGCATCTTACGGACATGTTTTCAAGCTGAGGTTTAATTTTTTACCATTGCCGTAACGTTTATTTGTCCCAACAGGAGACAATTGATCCCAGAAGGCAGATGGTGATGGGGATCGATGCTCGTAGCAGGAAGTTTACCAAAAGGGTAGTGGACATCAGAGAGCTAAACGAACAGGCCAAGGTCATCGATGATCTCAAGTAAAAGTCCTGCTTTACAATTGTTCAGTTTATTCTGATGTTAACGTCGATACATGTTTTCTTTGATTAGAAATGTATCCAAACGTGTTTGGTGATCATCCCTGTCATTCATTTTGACAGGGCTATCAATCGATTAGACTTATTAATTCAACTAATGGCAACAAGCTTACTGTAATGGGAGAGAGAGGTGTAGATAGTGATGTGACGGTGACATGATAATGTAATTTGAATAAGTAGGGGGAAAACGATTGCAGTTTACGCATTACACACCAATAACTACAGTATTATCACACCAAAATCAACTCACCAAAATGTAGAACCAGTGGGACACCTGTCCTTGTTACCCTGCAATTTGTTTTGCTAGCTTACTGTAATCGTGCACAATAATGGAGGTGGCTCAATCAAGTGCAATAATGTGGTGAACAGGAGGAGATGGGGATTTTTTTCAAAATAAAATGGATATAACACATCTCTCCGCAGCCTGATATTGGTGGTTGGAGAATAGTTTTTAAAGATTTAAAATAATATTGTACGTTCAGAATGATCTCTGCAGTACCTGCTCAGTAGGCTCTGCATTAAAATATCCTGAAAATTTGGCAGAAAATTGAAAGTGTGTACACAATTGTGGTGATGCAAGATTTGCATTACAAATATCTTTGCTAGTTGATTCTCCATGTATTGATTTGGCCAACTGAAGTTACATACAAGATGTTACTTGCACAATAACACAATCAGCACTTCTAGCAGGTTGCTCAGTCTGTATCTTTTGAGATGAATTAAAACCAAACTATCCGCCTGAGCTGGATCTTTGCCGCTGTATGTGAAAAATTAATGACAAGCGTAACACTGACTGTACCACATTTTTTCCTAATATCATTGTCATGGTGGTATTATTAGTTTAGCACCAAAATGAACCAAATGCAACTTTTTATAAATGATATCCACCACTTTGCACAAAAAAAAATAAAACCAGTGTACACCCCACATGACTTGACGTACCGTGGCCGTGGCCGGACTCTGCTCTCTCGCAGTTGTTGCATTTTTCTTTGTTTCATACATTGAACAAAGAGAGCACAGTGTACCAAATCAAATTCCTTGTGTGTCAAACATACTTGGGCCATAAAGCTGATTCTGATTAACATTGTCACCTCATATTTTAATCATGCACACACACTACATAGTGTACCTGTCACCATTAAATACAGTCTTAAAGTGCTTGCGTGAAGTCAAACCACAAGACCGTAGAGTTGTGAAGATGTCCTTATAAAAGTCTCTGTGAAAACTCTTTAGGAAACTGGGGGCAAGTGAGGGCACTATCAACCAGGAGATTCAGCGTTATCAGCAACTAGAGTCGGTGGCTGTCAACGACATCAGGAGAGATGTCAGAAAAAAGCTGCGTCGCTCCAGCATGAGGGTAAATTTTCCTCTCTATGCTTTTATCACAGTCCTTACTCCAGAATAACATTAGTGTGTGTTTCATTCATACATGCATATATTTCTTTTGTTTTTGTCCCCCCTCTCCGCAAGGCGGCCTCACTAAAGGATAAGTGGGGTCTTGGCTACAAACCAAGCTACAACCGCTCTAAAAGCATCTCGGCAGCAGCAGGCCGACCACCTTTAAAAAGAATGGACAGACAGAGGTAATGTCTAGCATTAGAACGCACTCAAGTCAATCAAATTATCGAAATGACTAGAGATGGGCATAACTAATCCAGTATCAAATATTTGATGGTGAAGAGACTTGCATTTTTATATTTTGTATGTGGAAATGTTGAGAAGACATGTCTTTTAGACATGGATTCAAAGTAAAATTCCCTGCTTGGCAGCAACCACTAAAGTGTGCAGTTATTTGAGACCAATGTGTGTTTTAAATATTTGGATATCCTATAGTTTTGCTCAGTTATTCGCACACATCATTTGAAATTGTATTTAAAGTTCATAAACTGTATGTGGGTTGAAATAAACCATCAAAACAAAAATCATTTAAAAGGGAACTGCACCTTTTCGGAATTGTGTCTATCATTTACAATCCTTTTGTGAGACGAGCACGTCTTTTTTTTTTCATTCTAATTTATAATATGTGGCAAGTACAAGGTGGCTAACAAGGAAGGTAACATCCAAAAACCTCCAACAATGTTTTATATACACATATATATCTAATGTAGTAACAAACACATTCAGCTGGGTGTTAAGCAGATCCAGCAAGTAGCACTATTGCTAAGTGCTAAACAAGAAATACAAACTACGAACATAGTAAAACAATCAAAACAATGTCTGCTTTCACTGGAATGTCGACTGATGTAATGTGCGTATCTTTAGATGATGAATAATCCTCACAGGTAAATAAAAAAAAATTAAAAGGTGGGCACAAACATACATCTCGAAATCTCCGGGTCTAAGTTGAAAGTCAGAGTTGACCAACTTCTTAGTTTATAGCCACAACCTTTCTACTATTGCTTGTATTCCATCACGTGACTTCTTCCCGAAAGTGAAAAACTGAGATGATCAACCAAGCCAAGCTTTCTGTTGTGCAGCAAGCAGCGCACAAACTCTTGAGTACAGAAGGGGCCTAGATCTTGCTGTAAAAAGCAGATACGAGCAACAAATCCAACTATGCAATGGAATAGATCCCTATACTTTATCAAACAAGGATTTGTCAAGTGATATATAGAATTATCCGTCGGTGGAGTTCCCAGACACATCGAACTATCTTGCGCTCCAGATGTCGTTTTACACTACAAAACAGATGAAAAATAAGAAAAGCATGGAGGCCTACAACTTATTTGTGTGTGGCTGGGTCAGAAGTTGATATCAAGACTTTCCCGGATAAATCATGTATCTTTTTTGCTCGGGAAAGGTTGCATTTCATGGTTTAACTTTGCCTCTTGTGAGGACACTCCTATGTAAACAAACAGCGACTACTAGCACCCGACAACTGACACCCATGACTGCATTTTCAAACTAACAGTTACTTAATCATCACCATATTTGATTTTTGTCCTGTTGTCGTATGAACACTGACACATTTGTGTACAAAATAAACAAGAGGGGAGACGTAAAAGTACCTTTCCTAACAAAGTTTCATTCACCCTGACTTTCTGGTTTCTGTTTGTTAAGAATAAGATACAAACAATATCAAGATAACACTTCAATGGGAAATATTAAACCAGTAAAGTATATTAAAATATATATTAAACAAACCTGTCACTGCAAACTTGTGCTTTCCTCGGGGGGCGGCGTAGCTCGGTTGGCAGAGCAGCCAGGCCAGCAGCTTGAGTGTTCCAGGTTCGATCCCTGCTTCTGCCATCCTAATCACTGCCGTTGTGTCCTTAGGCAAGACACTTTACCCACCTGCTCCCAGTGCCACCCACACTGGTTTAAATGTAGCCTAAAGATGCAGGTAATGGGTTTCACTATGTAAACCGTGTTGAGTCTATAGAGAAATGCGCTATATAAATATAATTCACTTTACTTTACTCTGCTCCCTTGGATTGGAGTGCTATGTTGGAGATCCACTTGTGTCGTTGTTGTTTTCTAAAATGTTGCACTCTTACGCCCTTCTTGATTTCCTTTCAAGGAACTCTGAAGAAAGGTTTATCCTTTTTGCAATTTGAACGGTCCGTACAGCCGAAAAACAATGCAAGCATAGGGCATTTTTTTTGGAGGAAGGCTAAATAGTGCCGAGTACCCATTGAAAACAGACGCTGCTTGCCACCACGCATGTTTAATGAGCTGGTCAAAAGCTGGACATGTCATTTACCGTATTTTTCGGAGTATAAGTCGCACTTGCCGAAAATGCATAATAAAGAAGGAAAAAAACATATATACGTCGCACTGGAGCCCGGCCAAACTATGAAAAAAACTGCGACTTATAGTCCAAAAAATACGGTAAATCCATGAAATACTAGTCAGAGGCGTGATTTATAAACTAGAATTAAGTTTTACCACCTCAGAGGTGATGCAGCAACTCACCGGCTCAGAATGTCAATAGCTACATCAGCTCGTTGCCTTTCTGTGATCACTGCGCCGCTTAAAAGTAGTAATTGTGTTAGAGCTTTTAATAACAATATCGCTAATAGTTTGTTAATATGCAAGTCATGACATGTAAATGGAGTACTGTTGTCAGTTTTTGGATGTTTTTTACAGGGATTTATGGGCACAATGGATGACTCCCATTAGCTGCATATTTAGCCATGAACTCGAATGCTTAAAAAAAGAAAAAAACATCTGTGCTCTTGTCTTACATGGGGATTATGAATGATAGGCAAAACATTTTAAAAAATGATGTTCCTCTTCAAATTGCTCAACTCATCTAATGTTGTAAAGGGTCACTACTATATTTTTATTAGTCGTTTATTAAAAGTGTGTAAATGTTGATGTTTGTGTGCTTTAAAATGTAAAGAGGTTATTATAATTATCCATCAAGAAAATGTTTTTGTACAGTATATGTAATATTTTTGTTGCATTATATGTTCGACATTCACAGTAATTATTTGGACTAACTTGACTTGTTTGTTGACAGTCAGGTTACAGTAATGTGTAGAATGACTGCAAAGAACATGTTATTTAATGAAGCATGCACATCATGTTAAATATACTTTATATACTGTACCAATGTTGTGGAATATTTGATGATCATTATTTTTATGCCACCTGTGGCTTCCAGTTCAAAAATAGGAGATGTGGATGACTTCCCTGATGTGCGTGTGGATGCATCCTCTCCCGGACCCAGAGTCACTTTCAACATCCAAGATACGGTAACATTAACAGTGCCCTTAAAGACACACCAAATATACATTCTTGATACATTCATAGTTAAGTCATGTCAAGATTTGGCTGTGTGTTGTAGATTTAGTTTAGTCATTGCGATAATGAAGAGAGCTCTTTTTCCTTTTTCTGCCCCCCAAAGAAAAGTGTCTTATTGTGTATAAAGTGCATTAAATGTAGTGTTACCAATAAGCTACATATGTAAGATTTAAGCAGTACTCAATTACAGTAATTTGACAGATTTCAGTAGAGCTTTCCCATGACACATTTTATCCTCCGTCTCCATGTTTCAGTGGCAGTACCACACACAATTACTCAGTTACTATTATAATACCTGTCTATAATGTCCTCATACAATCATTCCAAAGCTTTGAAACTTCAGTGAGAAAATACTATTTTAAGAGGAGGTTTTCTTTTTTTTTTATAAATTATGAAAGTGCCGTTTTTTTTATTACTCTTCTTTTCAATTAACATTGATAATCAGGCATTGGAGTCCGCAATCACCCCTGTCAGTCCAGGAGATGTGTTCAAGGTACCGGTATATGCTAAAAATCACACTTTTACTAATAATGCTCCTTAAGCTTCACCAAATAATACATTGCTTTTGTGTCCTTCTTTTTTCTGTGATTATCCTGTTGATTCTGCTAGGATTTTTAAAATCCAAATAGGATGATGTAATACTGGCTTTAGCAAACAATGCATTTAAGAAACAGTGACACGAGTGCTGATTTTGCAAGTGTACCCCATTACAAAGATGTGACCAAACCATCATTTTCATGATAGGTGTATACATTTAAAAAAAATTAATATAATAAATAATTTGCATTCGATTGAATGACATAAGCACAGTTGTACCTTAACTTGCGAGTATTTTGGGATGCAAGCAGTTTAGCTGCTTTTTGTTATACTTAAAATAGCGAGCATAATTAAAATTTTGAGCCTCCACGCCGCTAGATGGCATAGCTAATGCCGCAGTGAATGCCGTAAGAACCACCCAAAAACATCCGATCTTACTTGCTCCCATTATTATAACTAGAGATCGAAATAACTTTATTTTCTAACTATTGAATACCAAACATTTAGCAGCGGTCCAGCTTCCACAGCCTTGCAACCGACATCCTCCTCCTCCTGAGGTTTGCTCTTCCACTCACGGTTCGGCTTTCTGCGCACGCCTGCAACAGCTTTGGCTGTCCCGGGCGTTTGTCCCTCCACCCCTTTACTAACTGGCGCTGTACTGTCCGGTCCTACTGCTGCCCATCCTCGTGTGATAATAACCCTCACAGCACATTGCCTTAAAAGCGTCCTCTTATCTCCCTCAGTTTATTGAACAACTTAATGTGTGTGTGTGCGTACATGTTGTCATTACTAAATGTTTTACCTTGTTTGGTTAACTTTATTAACTTTGTGCTGTCATATGCTAATAATACTTGATGTACAATTTTGATAAGTCAATTGAAAATGTATTACGTTTTGCTGGAGATCCTCTTCCAACATGCAACCATGCTTTTGTTTGCTGCACGAGATATAGTGTTTTTTCCCCCTTCTTCGTCTGTTTGGATTGTTTTCTTCATTTGGGCCCACCTGTAGTATCGTGATCCAATTGAAAAAAGTATTAACTATTCATGTCTTTGAAAAGGGGTAAACTAAAAATCAGTAATGTAACTTGTTTGTTAATGTTAGTTTGATTCATTCTTGCAGCATAGAACCATCTTTGTATTCACGTGATTTATTCATGGACCAAATTATAATTGCTGCTCCACACTCAGTGTGCACTGGGCAGGATATAAATGTGTTATTAAGGGTTATTCTGGTACAATGAAAAAAATTTAAATGGACATTTCAGAGTCCACACGTTGTCATCCTGTCTTGGAACTTTTTAAAGATCCAAATTGCCTTTTCTAAAAAATTAAATTTCTAACAGTATTTATGCATGGTCTACACGCCTTTTTTCATGCCCAAATATTCATGCAAAAAACTAATATTTTTTATTTATAGGGAACAGATATGTGTCTCATCATAGTACCGGTATATTGATTTTTGTATTTTTTTATTTTATTAATCCCTGACAGTTTGTAGGTTTCAGCTCTCTTTGAACCAGTTTTTTGCTTCAAAAGGGAACTGCACTTTTTTGCGAGACATGACGACAGATGTATTTTTTTTTTTTAATGCATTCTAACTTGTAAATAAAAGTCAGCTTAGCGGAGCCAATGGGAGGCCCTCTAGTCCGCCCCAAAAAAACAATAAATAGCCATCCAGAAACCGCCAGCAATACTAATTTACATTTTGTGCCTTGAATATATTGTGGTGAAAGTATTAGTGATACTGTTATTATAAGTGCTAACGCAGACAAACCATTATAGCAGCGCTTTGATCACAAGCTTGTGTGCCTATAACGACATCATCGAGTGGTAAGCTGCTTCCTCCCTATCTTACTTGTGGAAGTTTATTGTAGATCATACATCATGCCTCTCACCTGGATAGTAGAAGAATTAGGTTGGTACACTTTGACAGCCAATTTAGATCCGGTAATGGCGAGAACGATATAAATAGACGCTTGGTTACACCCACCTTTTCTTTGCGAAGAATATGAGTCATTCTTCATCTAACGGGACTATAACAAGATTCTATCAATTCTAATGACAGCAGACATTGTATAGTAAGTGATGTTTTATCATGTTTGTTGGCTCTCATGAAGTCTGCAGTAAGTAATAATCAGTGATGTTTTTTTTTTAAGTGAAGGTTGTGATGCATTTTTTAAATGAATGCTTAAAATGAGCAAAATACGAAAATATTACATGTTATTATAAATGTGCTTGTACTACATTACATATACTTACGGCATGTATATAAAAACTCAATTGCGAAGAATATGAGTCATTCTTCATCTAACGGGACTATAACAAGATTCTATCAATTCTAATGACAGCAGACATTGTATAGTAAGTGATGTTTTATCATGTTTGTTGGCTCTCATGAAGTCTGCAGTAAGTAATAATCAGTGATGTATTTTTTTTAAGTGAAGGTTGTGATGCATTTTTTAAATTAATGCTTAAAATGAGCAAAATACGTAAATATTACATGTTATTATAAATGTGCTTTTATTACATTACATATATACTTACGGCATGTATATAAAAACTCAATGGAGGTGTTTGCATGGTTTTAGGGCTTTTATAGGCAGAATAGAGCAACCCCCATACCTCCATTGTAAGCAGACTTTTGATCGCATTGATTTACTATTTAGAATGCATAAAAGAAAAAAAACGTGTTCTTGTCTTACATAAAAATTGTGAATGATAGGCAACATTCCCAAAAAAGTACAGTTTCCCTTTCGGGCAATTTAGTTGCTCAGAAAAGACAATAGTATATGTTCACACATTTATCTCAGTTTGTTTTTGTTTAAAAAAAAAAAAGATAAAATAAACATTGCCAGTTGATATAACACTCAAAGTCTGTAATATTGCAACAATTATGTTTGGTGGTGCGGTAACGCTTTTAAATCACAGGTTTGCCATTGTTTGGAACTATGCTTGTTTCCATGTTATGCATTTTCTCTGGTTGGGGTGTCACTGTCATGCCATCCTCATCTCCTTCACTATCTCTGCAATGCATGATCTCTGAGAACCCTTGCAAGATGGTAGTATTCTGTTTTATCAATTGAATTACATTATAATTGCCAAATAACAGAACACCATCTCCCTCCTTAAAATTCCTTGTAGGGTTGGGTATCATTTGTAATGTTTTATCAATAAACGTTTTCTGTTATTAATAAAGAGAGAACAAAAATACCTTGCAATCATCACACCCATCAACTGTCTTTTTTTAATCTAAATTGAATTAATCAAACATACCCTGGGCTGTCCCAGTAAACAAAATGGCAACTAAATAAGAAGGATTATTTTATGATTAACTAAAAACCAGTAATGCACTTTAGTTACCTCTACTCTCGCTAATAAAACAGATGAGTGATTCACACTAACGTCAACAGTGTTTATGGCTCCCTAGTGCTTCGACAAAGGCTGAAATTTTCAGCAGGTACGAGTCATCTTTTACTTAAAAAAAAAACAACGATTTGCTGCACACAAGAGTCTTTTACATACATTTAAAAAAGATATTATGAACGCAATTAATCTAATAATCGCGGATGGTTACCCGAAAGGCAGTGGCAGGTGTGCTCGGTGGCGAATTCCGCTTTAAAATACACACAGACGGGACTATAGATAAAAACAAGATAATTTGCATAAATTGCAGCAACAAATTATCTTATCATTGAAGCAGAGTAAGTTTAAAATACCATATAAAAGACAAATATGTTGCCGCTAGCAAGAACACTGCTAGTTCTTAATGCTACTGTACATCAATAAGAAGCAGTGGACAAACAAGGCTGGTGGAGTATACCTGCGGCAATGTTGTCAACTAAAGTACCACACATAAGCTTTTGTAGCAGGTGTGATTAACCGTAATTAATCTAAATTCACTAGTGAGATTAATCTGATTTAAATTAAAATAAACAATTGTTTGCAGTTCCATAAATCAAATTTCTATTGCTATTTTATTCCCACATGTTGGAGTGCAACACATTCATTCATTCATTCAAGTGCAACAACATCATCTAAAATAAACTAATTAATGATGGGCGTTTTTTAGTTAATTTAATAAGATTGTGCTTTAATAAGCACAATCGAAATTGTATTTATGAATGCATTACTCTTGGATACCCAACCCTTAATCCACATAGAGCTTCCTGTGTTCCAACATATCTGTCCTCAACTGAGTTTGACATTCTGATCTTTTGTAAAGTTTCCTGAAGAGTCAGAGATGGACCTTTTATCAGTCACCATTGACGAGCCATCCCATCCTCATCAACATCACCATCGTCATTCTTCATCTACTCTTGGAGACCAGTGCTCAGTGTTCAGTGCTCCTTGCACCCCTGCTGTCATCTCACCCACAATTCCCTTCCAGCACGATGAGATGCGGCGAGATGACCTGTCCTCGTCTTCCTCTGAAGACTCAGAAAAGGAAGATGACTTTGAACGTGAGAGACCCCTGAGCTATCGAAGACCTTTGTAGGTTTTTTCTTTTACATTTGCAGCAATGTTCATCTTCTGACATTATGATGCTTTGAACTGTGCTCAATCTTTGTCATAACAATTGCCATATTTACCCGAATATAGGAAGACCCTGAATGTGAGATGACCCAAGGCTTGTTTTTAAAAGAAGAAAAAATATGTTAAATACAGACTAGTAGATACAGTACAGGCCAAAAGTTTGGACACATGTTCTCCTCATTCAATGCGTTTTCTTTATTTTCATGACTAATTACACTGTAGATTGTAACTGAAGGCATCAAAACTATGAATGAACACATGTGGATTTATGTTTTTAACAAAAAAAAAAAGGTGAAATAACTGAAAACATGTTTTACATCCTACTTTCTTCAAAATAGCCACCCTTTGCTCTGATTACAAAAAAAAGTGAAATAACTGAAAACATGTTTTACTTCCTAGTTTCTTCAAAATAGCCACCCTTTGCTCTGATTACCTTTTCGTACACTCTTGGCATTCTCTCGATGAGCTGCAAGAGTTAGTCACCTGAAATGGTTTTCACTTCACAGGTGTGCTTGAAGCTCATAGAGAGAATGTCAAGACTGTGCAAAGCAGTAATCAGAGCAAACGGTGGCTATTTTGAAGAAACTAGAATATAAAACATGTTTTCAGTTATTTCACCTTTTACATAACTCCACATGTGTTCATTCATAGTTTTAATGCCTTCAGTGACAATTTACAATGTAAATAGTCATGAAAATGCATTGAATGAGAAGGCGTGTCTAAACTTTTGGCCTGTACTGTATATATGAATAAAAAATAAGAATGATTTAATTAGTAGTTTGTTAACTCTTGCTTTATTGATCACCATTATCATACTATTGGCATCAAAACTCCTCTTAATTCTGCATTTGCATTTCACACTGGTATTTGTGTTATCCGCCCAAAGGCCCAGCACAAAAAAAAAGATAATGGCATAAAGTAACAGCTTATGTGACTTCTACATGCTATGGTGGTGAAAGGGGAGGGATTTTCTTGCATTTGGCTCAATAATGTAATAATTTCTGGTTTAGTGTATTATTCTTGTTTGTATTGAATTGTTTATCTGCTCTTTCCTTATAGCCAAGCTCCTCACAGGAAGCCATCAGGCTTTTCTGCAGTTAGTCAATTGTTCAGCGAGCGTTGGCCAAGTACACCTGCCAGTCGGAGCTTCAGTGGTCCAACAACTGAAAGAAACATCGACTTTGAGCTCGATGTTCGTGTGGAAATAGACAGCGGGAAGTGTGTTCTACATCCCAGTACTCAGCAACCTGAGCATGAGGATGTTTCATTCAAGAGGTGCAGTAAAAAGTATATTTTACAGCCTTGTCTTTGTACACAGGGTTAATAATTTTGCAAACTAACATTTTGATTTTAAACTTTAAACTTTTTTAAGTCTTGAGCGTTAAGGTTCCCACTGCAACACCGTATAATGTTGACAAGTCCATTGGAGTATTGCAATAGGGTTTAGATAATGTTGCGTTTGGACCAGTTGTTCCTCCCAGAATCCAAGTCACAAGTCGCTCCCAAGCTCTTTACGACACTTAAAGCTGAGTAGAAAAACCACCAGAGACAGAATAGGTATTTTGTAATATATTTGCAAAGCTTTGTAAATACATTGAGACCAGTCCAGCATAGAACATTCAATCGCGCCGCCAAGATGGTCTGCTCCCCCTTGAAAAGCCCTCTCCCCTCTTAAGTCTCTCTCCCTCCCACCCTCGCAGTCATGTCCCTCCAGCCCAAAACACATGCCCATTGTCCTCCGCACCTGGACATAAGGCTAGATAAGCGAAAGGAGTATCTCTCTTTCTTACATTCCTCACTCAAGGTTAAGCACACAGTATTTGCAGACAACCAAAAGACCACAATTGGAAGAAAAACACTAGCTGTTTTGTAATATGATTATGAAATAAAAGAAGTAACACTTAAATTCGGATTTATGTAAATATCTGCCTCCGACAATAACCACACAGAATACTGTCTTTTATTTCTTTTGACGTTTGGCTCCTTTGGTCTTTGTGGGGTTTTTCAGGAGCTGTGATCGCAGCCTTAGAAGTCTAGACCAAGAATCTCCCCCCAAGAAGAAAAAATTGCAGCCCACATACACATCCACTACCCATCTCCTAGCTGGAAAGAAATGTCCCTCTTCCCTGCAGACTAAATCCAATGATCTCGAGACCACAGTTTTCTACATTCCAGGAGTGGATGTAAAGGTCAGCTTCTCCATCAGCAATCCAAATTGTGCACTGTTTGTAATAAATGTTTTCGCTTTGAATTATTAATTCTCCTTTGTCCCCCCATTCCAGTTGCACTATAACTCCAAGACCCTTAAGACTGAGTCGCCAAATGCCTCGCGTGGATCCTCTCTCCCGCGCACTCTCTCCAAAGAGTCAAAGCTGTATGGTATGAAAGATAATGGTCTTCCCAATGCTGTCGAAAGCAAGACTAACTCACTCCTACCTCCCCCGCCCCCACCTATGTCATCAGGTATTGATTGTTCCATCATTTTGCATCAATTGCATGTCCTACCGCCACCTGTAGCCACTAATACTTAAGTGCCACGCACTGCACTTGCTGATTCATATCTACATGCGGTTCCACTGCATCGCTTGCATGCAGTCTTTTATTTTTAAACATTAATCCTTTGATCAAATGGGCTCGTGCATACAAAAATAACATGTACCAGTTTTTTTAATTAAACATGAAATGCAACTTTTTAACTCAAATATGTCCTTATAGCCAAAAGTAAGGGCAGTAGTGGGGTGAAAACGGCCAAGTTATATGCCTGGGTGGCCCTCCAGACACTGCCAGAAGAAATGGTCATCAGCCCTTGTCTGCTTGACTTCTTGGAAAAAGCACTAGAAACCATTCCGATCACTCCAGTAGAACGAGGCTATGCAGGTTTGTTTGCGAGAGGGTGATTACATCCTCCTTTGGGTCATGTGGCACATCCCATTACCGTTTTTATCTTTGCGCCTACTTTTTTTTACATTTTATTTTACAGTTGTGGCGTCCCAGGAAGAAGATATGGGACACTTTGATACAGTGGATCCACTGGAAGAATCGACCACGTCGCTGGTTTCTTCTTCTACATCAGCATATTCTTCTTTCCCTGTGGATGTGGTGGTCTATGTTAGAGTTCAGGTATTTAGGATCCATCCATCCATTTTGTACAACACACAAAATCTTTAAACCTTTTTCAATAAATATCCAACTAAATTATTATAATATATTCTAAGCTATTTTGTTGTTTTGATTCTGTCAACCCTTTAATGTTCAGTGTTGATGTCAATGTTTGTGTTTTCAGCCCTCTCAGATTCGCTTTAGCTGCCTGCCAATGTCCAGAGTTGAATGTATGCTAAAACTGCCCTCCTTGGATCTGGTCTTTTCCTCGAACCGCGGTGAATTGGAGACCACAACTGGAGCTCATCCAAATGAGCTCAGCTCACCCACTCCACCAGGGCAGCATATCCCCAAACTTCCGCCGAGTAAAGGTCTGTAGAGTTTTGTTTAATGTAAAGTTAGGGATGGGTACTTTTATAGGTACCAAAAAATGTTGTCGGTACTACGGATTCACGTAAAGTCAATATACCGATCATTATATATATCGCACTAGACACATAATCGATGTCAATAAAAAATGCATTTGATAAAATGTTAAAAAAAAAAAAATGTGTCGGAAGAAACTGGAAGTTGCAAAGCAAGGTTGGTTGCATGAACAAAGGTACTCGCTCTCTGGTAACCTGCAAAAATATATGCATATAATGTATTTTTTTCCTGGTCATTATTTTCAATAGGTCATAAAAAAAATATAAATAGTTATGGATAACGACCGATATAAAACTGTTTTAAGCCATATAGTCCAGCCCTACTTCAGGCTACAGACTCGGCATCTTTTCCAGCACTTGCAGGGCAAATAGGCATATTCACAGCAGACTGCCTCTGAGTGAAATTGCAATTTCAATTTTCTATGCATACACCGCAAGAATGCCTAAAAAGAAAGGCTCCACTTTTCAAAATGCGCTAACTCGATGTTAATTTACATTGCATATGCCATATAAATGCTACCAAATAGCATTAGCAATCTTACGTGGTGATTTCAACACCTCCAAATTGGTAATCAAAACCACAACTAAGATGCACATTACAATCAAACACCTGGTATAAACAGTGTCAGTATCAAACAGTACAACAGCTACAGTATAATCAGAGCAAACGGTGGCTATTTTGAAGAAACTAGAATATAAAACATGTTTTCAGTTATTTCACCTTTTACATAACTCCACATGTGTTCATTCATAGTTTTAATGCCTTCAGTGACAATTTACAATGTAAATAGTCATGAAAATGCATTGAATGAGAAGGCGTGTCTAAGGGGCTCAACAAAAGGCAATACTGGCACCCATCCATCCATTTTCTACAGCTTATTCCCTTCGGGGTCGCGGGGGGTGCTGGGGCATTAAGCTTAATAGCAAAAGCTACTTCCTAGCAAA
The DNA here is from genome assembly GCF_033978685.3 of Nerophis lumbriciformis. Taxonomy (NCBI): domain Eukaryota; kingdom Metazoa; phylum Chordata; class Actinopteri; order Syngnathiformes; family Syngnathidae; genus Nerophis; species Nerophis lumbriciformis. Next base: position 9,355,149 of record NC_084576.2, read on the forward strand.
GGCACACACTGTAGCCTATAAATTACTGCCATCTAATGTCTTGATACTGCAACTGCATTTTTTTCAGATCAGTGTTAAATATAAAAAAATACAAATATTCTATTATTAAATGATTACCATTCATTAACACATGAACAAATGTACCGTTAATTGGTGCTGTATTAATTCAAATGTGAATGTTACCTATCCCTGTTTACAGTACAATTTTCTTATGCCTTGAAACAATAGACATTTGGTATTGTAAACACTGATACAACAGATGTGAAAATCAAGCACAGTGGAATCCGCTTATCTTGACAACCCTTGTGACTGGTCGACTAATGTCACGGACGTCAGTGTAATTTGCATAATCGGCCATGATTCATGTGAATGCAATTTTTATAGATACTGTGAAAAACAAAGTGAGCAAAAACATGAAAGGAAAAACAAAATATGTTTTGAAATATAACTATTTTGACTTTCTCAGAAAGTGTTCAATAACACCTGCAGTTGCCTTTTTGAAGGGGTCGAATACTTGCGAAAAGTACTTTAGTTGACAACGAAATTTCAATATTATCTGTGCTGTAAAATTCAAATTTGAATGACAATAAAAAGGAAGTCTCTCTAACACATTCTTTGGCAGACAAGCTAGGTGCGAATGAGGTGGGTTCAAGCAGAGTTACGGTTCCATCTACCGTACTAAGTTGGAACGTCAAGCTGTAAGGTTTATGAGTATAAGCAACAGGTAGTGTCACAAATAAATTAACGTATGCAGAACTCTGCATTCTTATTCTTCTTTCGTATACCATCAGATGGCCAACTCAGTGGCATGTAGCCACGCCCTCCTCTCTGGTCCTAAGTGAAAAAGGCCGGCTTCTGAGAGTAGGCTGTGTAGGGGGCTTGCGGTGATGATGTGCTTGGCAGTTTGATTGATTGATTGAGACTTTTATTAGTAGGTTGCACAGTGAAGTACATACTCCATACAATTGACCACTAAATGGTAACACCTGAATACGTTTTTCAACTTGTTTAAGTCGGGGTCCAAGTCAGTCTGCTCAGGTTCGCCACACTTGCATGCTGCACTGTCTGAAAGGCCCCACTTCTTCATAGATGACTTAAAGCGTCCAAATCCAGTGCGCAGGCGGTTCAGCAACGTCCATAGAGGACGTGGCAAGTCTTCTCCTTTTGCCCTGCCTCCTGGGTCCTAGATGTATTGTTGAATGTGGGAGGGCTTAGCTGTCTCCCATGAATGCTTCCAGGATGCTGCCAACCAGGCATCTCTGGACAGGTCCTCAGGGATAGACTGTAGCATCTCTTGTGCTGCCTTGTTGTAAGGATGGCAAGACTTCACCCTGCATTGTGGAGCCAGTTTTGTTGTGGCTTTGTGCAGGATGCGCTAGTCGTACTTTCAGGCTTGCTTTGCCAGACAGAGATTCCCGCCAGGATTGGCAGGGGTGGGTTTCAGGCAACCAGTTAATATCTGGAGGGCGCTGTTGTTTACAGTATCAACCTTGTTTGCGTGTGGACTTCTTCTCCAGATGGGGGTGCAGTATTCAGCTCCAGTTAGGACCAAGGCTTGTATTGATATGCGTAGGGTGTGGGGGGAAGCTCCCCAACTCAAACCTGCCAGGCAGCAGATAAGTGAGACCCTTTCTGTTGTCTTGGTCTTTACTTCATCCAGATGTTGCTTGTAGGAGTGTGTCCGGTTTAAGCGCACGCCAAGGTACTAGGGGGCATGGTGGAAATACAGGCAGTTCTTGCTGACATGCACATCCAGTTCACTTCTTGTTTCCTGGTTGCAGATAGAGGTAGAAAGCTGCACACTGCATTGCTTGCTTATTTAGTTTTGACTTCGGCCAGAGACATTATTGACATAGTTTTTCTCCATTTGTGTATATTTTATTTAGATTCTTCTGTTTTCATATTGTATTGTAGCGACAGAAGATGTATGTTTCTGAGCTGGGAATTAGGGGTTGCGTTATAGGAGGCAGTGACTTCCTAGTTGGAGCCAGACCAATAGAGAAGAGGAGTTGCCGAGCCAAGTTGCCTTCATTAAAGTGTGCTTTTATGTAGACGCCAATAAAAGGCTGATGTGTGCACAGTAGTGGTGGGTCAAACTATCGATGGAACACAAGGAGTGATGTGTGTGTCACTTTAAGAAAAAACACATGACTGATGCAGTTGCTGTGTCTTTTGACAGTGAAAGGGCAAATGTGTTTATCAAAAATCACATCTTTTGGCTCACAAGTGACAGCACATACTGACAGAAGGAGTGGCGTGCTGCATTTTACATCAGTTTTGTCGTTATCAACAAATCTTATAGTGCCCTATAATATAACTTTTTATTTGGTTTACAATTTGTCTCAACAATTTGTCTCATTGACAAGAGTTACACATTTCATATTGGTTTCTGCACTGCTTTTCATTTAAATAAAACAATTATATCAACTATTCATTGTATTTGCAGGTCAAATGTATAGACTTTTTTTAATTTAGCAGATGGGGAATTAAATATGTGACTTGTCCAGGGTGTACACCGCCTTCACCCTGAATGCAGCTTAGATAGGCCAGCCACCCCCATGACCCTGATAGGGACAAGCGGTAGAAAATGGATGGATGGAATTAGATATAAGCGTATAAATCAGGATCTTAGCCTTGATTCAATTCAATGTAAACGAACAGCAACAGGTTCTTCTGTCAAGGACTTCATTCAGTAACCATTTAACATTGAATATTGCTTCTACCTGACTGCGCTGAATACAATATAGGCATTGTAAGTTAATATAGCAAGTGTAAAACACTAACCTAACATCAGGCGCCTGTAGATTAACAGCAATATACCATGAGTTCTAATTGTGTGCATTCCAGTTATTATTAACACAGTATGAAATAGGCATGGATGACAGTTGATGACAAAACCACATGACACATTTTCCCCTGAGTGATAATTGAAGTCTTATATTACTAATACAATTATTAACAAATTAATTAATTTATTTATTATTAATATGTTTTGTTTATATTTATTAATTTGTACTGTTTTTACTGTTAATTCCTTGTAATAAATAACACTTCAAAATCTCTAAGGAATGTATGTCCTTTTATAAATTTTTGCTGTGAAATTAATCAAGTCATAATAATCGTGAAACCGTGATTATTAGTCAAACTATAATTGTACAGTCAAATTACATAATCATTGCATCCCTAATTGTGTGCACGTTGTAATGCTGTCTAATTATACAGTAATGGTGGAGTTAATACTACATCACTTGTCAACATAAACGGCAATAGTTACAGAAATTATTGTTTTGAATCTTAAATTGTATGTCGACAAAAGCAATCGACAATGTACAGCAGTGGTCCCCAAACTACGGCCCGCGGGCCGGATCCGGCCCCCCAGCATCCAAAATCCGGCCCGCAGGAATTCCCAAGTAATTTTTTATTTTTTTATTTTTTTTTTTATCTTACCTTTCTAATCCATTTTCTACCGCTTGTTACTCTTGGTGTCTCCTAGCCGCTCAGGCAAACGTGACAATGTTAAATGTTGATGAACATCAATGTTAATTGATGTTAAATGACAGAATGGATTATAAAGACAATATATATATATATATATATATATATATATATATATATATATATATATATATACAGCCTGGCCCCTGGCCACATTTTTTTTAACCCAATGCGGCGCCCGAGTCAAAAAGTTTGGGGACCCCTGCTTTAGATCCACTTCAGATATGTTCGTCGATTTTACATTTTTATTATTTTTTTATGTTTTGTATTAACGCCTTTTTTCTCAAATAAAACTTACGTTTTTTTCAAATGTTTTTAGATTGTTCCCCAAAAATATTTCAAAGTGGAATATTTGATGTGAAATAATTGGAGCTTTAAATATGTCAAAAATTCATAACAACATTGATTTTGATTCATTATTTTTGAGCAATGAGTAAAAAAAATTTAAAAAAATCTCACTGAAATGTTAGGGCAATCCAAAGGGCCTCACTCATAAAAATGTTAAAAATAAGTCAGACATTTTTATTTTATTTTACTTTCAACGCTTAAATCTCTCGATCAACTTCAGATATGTTTGTCGATTTAAAATTTTTATTATTTTTTTATGTTTTGTTTTAACGCCTTTTTTCTCAAATAAAACTTAGTTTTTTAAAAATGTTTTTATATTGTTCCCCAAAAATATTTCAAAGTGGAATATTTGATGTGAAATAATTGGAGCTTTAAATATGTCAATAATTCATAACAACATTGATTAATTATAAATTTTTGAGCAATGAGTTAAAAAATCCAAAGGGCCCCACTCATAAAAGTGTTAAAAATAAGTCAGACATTTTTATTTTATTTTGCTTTCAACGCTTAAATCTCTAGATCAGGGGTCCCCAAATTACGGCCCGCGGGCCGGATCAGGCCCCCCAGCATCCAAAATCCAGCCCACAGGAAGTCCAAAGTAATTTTTTTTTTTTTTATCTTTCCCTTCTAATCCATTTTCTACCGCTTGTTACCCTTGGTGTCTCCTAGCCGCTCAGGCAAATCATACTGTCTAAAAATGAATTTTCCCATCAATAACGTGACAATGTTAAATATTGATGAACATCAATGTTAATTGATGTTAAATGACAAAACGGATTATAAAGACAATGTATATATGTATATACACACATATATATATATATATATATATATATATATATATATATATATATATATATAAATATGTATATATATATATATATATATATATATACACATATATATATATATACACACACAGCCTGGCCCCTGGCCAAATTTTTTTAACCCAATGCGGCCCCCGAGTCAAAAAGTTTGGGGACCCCTGATGTACAGTATGTCGACATAAGTGGACACTCGTGATAAAAACACAGTTAACCGGGACTTGATGAATCGTTCCACATACGTGACTTTCACTGTTGTACGGTATAGCCTCATCGTACGCCATAATCATTCTAAAACTATTCAGTCAGTTCCTTCTGTGTGTTAGATTAATTTCCCTTACTGGCGATAGCAATCAGATAAAAGTAAAACTATCAAATAAAATGTATTTATTTAGGTTTTGCTTTCTTCCTATCGACAGCATCTCCATTACTGGGGAGTCCCCTTGGCAGAAGCCGCCACAACAGCAGCCAGTCAGATCTGACTGGGCCACCATGTAACTCCTCAGGTCTCAGCTTCACTGCCTGCATGTCAGACTTTTCCCTGTATGTATTTCATCCCTATGGTGCTGGAAAGCAAAAATCTGCTGTCACCGGGCTACCGCCAGGCCCAAGCCCATTAGGTAATCAGAGTCTAAACTCATCCTATTTAACATTATTATACATTGCGTCGCTATACTTAAAAAAATAAATGACATATCATGATCTGGTTTTTTTTCCATAACGTTTTTTCTGAAGGTACAGTAGATGAGGAGCCTTCGTCTGTGACAGGAAGGAAAGACTCTCTGAGTATTAACCTGGAGTTTGTTAAAGTCAGTTTGTCTAGGATGAGACGTACAGGAGGCCCCACATTCATAGAAAGCTTCATTCCTGGTAAAGGCGGAAAAATGGACACCACCCTCATCAACATCTCAGGTTCGTTGTCAGATGTGTCTGAGATTGTGGAATTAAAATTTTGTACAAATTACGGGAAAAATATGTAAGAACCTTAACTACTTTTAGGAATGTAATTACTGTATTTTGCATGAAAACACTCCTACAAACATCACATATGGGACGCTTTAGTAAGTTAACAGTTTTAGTTGTACTGTAAAACGTACAAACTTTGCTTGGATTGATGAATGAAGAATCCATACGAATAGAAACTCTATCGACAGCTAGACAACTGAACGGTACTCCGGTTAAAAAAAAAAGCACTGGTGGAAGGACACTGCAGCACCTGTATTGAGCAAATTCGTCCAAAAGATGGTGCAATGCCACAAACAATTTAACACCTTCTCAGCGTATTGCTTTTTTTTTTTTGGTTGTTTTTTGCAACTTTTTTTTATGGCCTCAGCGAAGGAAAATACATAAATTAGCTGCACCGCATTATAAGCCTCAGAGTTCAAAGTGTAGGAAAAAAAGTAGCGGCTTATAGTTCGAAATTTAAGGTACATTGCATAATTTGTCATTTCAGAAATATTTATTACCATCAGTGAAATTTCTTCACAACGATTTTGCCTTTTTATGGCCTCACTTTGGATGAGAAATTTAAAAAATAAATATTGTGCGACTCACGTATAGACTTTCTGTGATTGTTTTTTTTTCATAGGTTTTTCCAAAAATATAGCAGTATACAAGTTGTGATTATGTTTCAATTCTATCACTTGAGTAATATGTAGCCCCTGTAAATATACCATTCATAAAATGACAGCTCACTCCTATACGGTAAATGCCATGATTTTGGCAATATTGAAGTATATTGAATTAAAAATTTTAATAAATATATCTTTTTCCATTTCCCTAAGCAGTGAATCTATACATTCCAGTGTTTGTAATTTGTTTGTGTTGTTCTATTAAATGAACATATTTGATTACTTTTTAGCTGTCTGCGATATTGGTTCGGCTTCCTTCAAATATGACATGAGGAGACTGAGTGAGATCCTGGCCTTTCCCAGAGCCTGGTACCGTCGAAGTATTGCCAGGCGCCTCTTTCTTGGGGACCAGACCATAATCCTACCAGGTGACTTGTTTTCCAATCAAAACTTTTGGTCTGTGTCAAAGTCTTTAAAAATTCAGGCCAGTATGTTATTGGCTCATTTCAGAGGAGTTTGATTTGGGATTGTTTTCAGATAAATACAGCGATACCTCAAATCACGAGGACCTCCAATTACAAGTAATTTGAGATACCGGCTGTCTTTCGGCTTTTTTATGCATAATTTGAGTCACGAGCCCTGCTCTCTAAACCACCAGAACTGTAATATAAGGCTGGAATATACTCTTGCGTCACATAGCGTGCGTCCTCCTTCTGACGGCATTTTGGTTTGTTCATAGCTCCTGCTCTCTCCTAAAACCCTAATTGGCAGTGTTTTCCTGTGTGACCAATCACAACTCTTATTGACCATCTTTCTGAGACTTTCCATTGTGTAGTAGTGGTTGTAAACTTGTTGTAAAGATTGGTGACTGAAGCGACACCCACTTTAATGTTGGAGCTGGGACTAATCCTTTTAAACAATGGTCATTTTTAATGTACACATTTCTTTGAAACCGGAAGTGAATATGTTTGCGAAAGTTGGCTGTGCAACCTCTCAACGAATTGAGGCAATCTTTGTAGTTTGGCAAAAAAGTATTGTAGACATGGTCATATTTGTAAATTCCCTACATTCATTGCTCCTCGATTTGCTCAATTTTCTCAATAATGGAGGTTCTAGCTTCTTTTTTTTGCTTTTGCCGGGCTGAAAACCGCTAAAATTATGTAGTAACAAGCTGACTAATCACAGCTCTGCAATCTGCGTTGCCGCTGACGCAAAGCTAGATTTTTTAGGATATGCAGTTTGCGGGAGGGTCCGCAGAGGGAGAAGCAAGACGGTGTCGCTTATGCAAACTTTGTGAAGTGAGAGTATATTCCCAGCTTTATTACGAAGGAGAAGCGGTCAACTGAATTAGAGAAACAAACCAATAAAATCATGTCCTACCAGTTAGCAGCATACCCGGTGAGTCAGCCCTGCCACAGCGTGATTCCGCATCACACAAACTGTAGCCAGTGTCCACGGCATGCCCCCACAAACATCCAAATTACAAACATTTATCCATGAAAATATTGAGTAGCTACAGATGCTCTGTTTGACAAGTTTCAGTGTGGTCTGTCTGGTCATAACAAAACAAACCTGAGGGTTGAGCATTACCTCAACTCTGACCTTTTCAGTCCATCACTCAAATATGTCCATGTGCATCGTAAACAACAATTTTCTTGTTCCTACAGTATTGTTACACGGCGGAGAAGCAGAATGCAGAAGATACCTACAAAAGTCTGCTCCCCAATGTGAATGCCAAAGAAAAAAAAGTCACATTATTTCATAAAACTACTGTCTTTGTTTGTTGTACATGCTACTGTAATATTTTTCAAACAATATTCCCTAACTCAATATTCTTGTTTTTTTTTTTTAAATGCAGGTTACATGTTAAAATGGTCCTGTGTTTGGAGGGCCAAGCATGGATTAAATTGATTTCAATTAATTTCAATTGGCATGGCTGATTTGGAGTACAACTGTTTTAAGTTAGGAGCTCTGTCTGAAACGCAATGTGCTCGTAAGTTAAAGTACCACTGTAGTTGTAAAATAGAAAATAAAAATCCTGTATGTATTTTAAGGGTTTATCTTATGCGAGGATTTAATAATATCCCTTCTTCCAGTCATCACCGCATTCAACTGCTCAATTTTGCAAGACTTCCTTTACACCTTTTGACCTTTACCTTGCTTCAGCCTCTGGGCCCACCACCCCTGACTCAGCTGAAAACATGACTCAGCATCTGTCCCCCGAGTCCAGCCGCAAAGCTTACTGGAGAACGTGGGATGGGAGTACCGGAACACACCTGCCTCAGTCTCCCAACGTTTTCTCTGAGCACTCCAGCGGAAGCAACATGTCCCCAGGTGGCCTGGGTCACCTCAAATCCCCTGCACCTGGTCGTAGCAGGAGTGTGTCAGATTCTTCTGCACCGAGAAGAGGTGATCTCATATACCGGAACGCAAATTAACTTTTAGTTCTTAAAATGTACAGATTATTCCAAACATTGTCCTTTTTCCACTAACTCTCCATTTGCTTATTCTCGTTCAGATTCAGTAACAAAAACATCTACTCCTTCGTTTGGTAAAAATGGTAAAGCAGCAGGCCAGCAGGGGGCGCCATGGGAGACACTTGTGGTGTTTGCCATCAACTTGAAACAACTCACCGTCCAAATGAACATGAGCAACGTCATGGGAAACAACACGTATGTCATTAACTTCTCTGCACTTCTTAATGTAGATGTGACATAAAACGAGAGACAGTACCTGTGTATATATACAAAATATATGATCATATGTCTTTAGTTAAGGTTATAGCAAACCTGCCAATCATGGCTGTAACTACCATTGAGGACACCAAGGTCATGTGCTCCGTATTTTTTTAGGTGACAAAAGGATGATGATATGACTGACTGTAAATGTACTTTGTCTTGGACATCGTTTGCGCTGTACATCACCATGCGTTAAATCATCCTCTCTCAATATACAATATTTGGTCATGCACAGCCCGCTACAACTCCAACAACGTAACGCAATGAAGTCCAGTTTTTCTTCAAACAATATCCGATCCGAAATATCTGTCAACATAATGTTAACATTAATGATTCCCGAGCGCGGCCACCGCTGCTGCTCACTGCTCCCCTTACCTCCAAGGGGGTGAACATGGGGATGGATCAAATGCAGAGGACAAATTTCACCACACCCAGTGTGTGTGGGACAATTGTTGGGACTTTAACTTTTTTTTTTTACTTTAAATCATACTGCTGTTGGTTTCACCTGAATTGATGTGAAACGCTGTTGGTAATAATACTGTCGTCCTGTCAGTCAGGTGCAGCCCCGCCTGAAATGCAAAACACACGCTCCGCGTGGGGCTTTGCGATCAGTGTGGGGTGGGGGCGCGGGAATTTTGCGTGAAGAAGCACATTAAGCTTAAGATCTTGGGTTCGAACCCTGGTCATAATTGAAAATGTGGTATGTTTTTTTAAAATGTATGTTTTAATTTTGTTAAAATTGTTTAATATGCTAAACTTCAGGATAGTAATAAAAAAGTGGACTGTTACAAAATCGCTGATTATCAAAGATGTCAGATGAGTGATAGATAGTTATAGCTCAATTAAAGCTTTTGTATTTCTGAAAATTAATTGTGTTGCTCAAGCAAATATAATTTTTATGGTGCTGGAATACCCATGATTTCATCCTTTCAAAGTTCCTCTTGTTCAACCAATTTTTGACCTCGGTATTTGTCAAATCCGAGTTACGACCTTACTGCCAGTATGTACCTTATTTTCCAGACCAAAGGGCGCACCGGATTATAAGGCGCACTGCCGATGAGCGGGTCTAGTCAGGTCTATTTTCATACAAAAGGCACACCGGATTATAGGGCGCATATAAGGGGTCATATTATTATTTATTTTTTTCTAAATGGAAAACACTTCCTTGTGGTCTACATTACATGTAATGATGGTTCTTTGGTCAAATTGTTGCATAGATTATGTTTTACAGATCATATTCAAGCCGCTTTCTGACAGTCGCTTCAGGATGCGCCGTTTTGTAGGCGGTCTTATTTACGTGGCTCACCTTCGACAGCGTCTTCTTCCCGTCATCTTTGTTGTAGCGGTGTAGCGTGCAAGGACGGGAGTGGAAGAAGTGTCAAAAGACAGAGCTAACTGTTTTAATGACATTCAGACTTTACTTAAATCAATAACAGAGCAGCATCTCCTCATCCGTGGCTCACTAGTGCAATAACAACGCCGGAAATGTGTTCCGTGAAAAACCGTCCGACTCTCTAATAACTAAAGCTCCTTGGGTGAATTATGTAAACCCACTACACCAGTATGTTTTAGCGCTTTCATGGCGAGTTTACTGACAGCTATAAGTAAGAACTTTACACTACTTTATATTAGAAATGGCAACAGCGGAGGATGAATGTCCCATAACAAGAAGATAGAGAAAAAGAAGAAGCTTTTTGACTACGGCGTCGGCACGGATTACAAAGGCGGGCGCGCGCAAATTTTCAGGACTTATGCAGCTCTCAAATACACAACAGGGACCAGAAGGTAAGAAAAGTTGCTTTTGCATAATATTGCGAAACAAAACGCCAGATAATACAAACCCCAAAACCAGTGAAGTTGGCACGTAAATAAAAACAGAATACAATGATTTGCAAATCCTTTTCAACTTATATTCAATTGATTAGACTGCAAAGACAAGATATTTATTGTTGGAACTGAAAAACTTTGTTATTTTTTGCAAATATTAGCTCATTTGGAATTTGATGCCTGCAAAATGTTTCAAAAAAGCTGGCACAGGTGGCAAAAAAGACTGAGAAAGTTGAGGAGTGCTCATCAAACACTTATTTGGAACATCCCACAGGTGAACAGGCTAATTGGGAACGGGTGGGTTTCATGAAATGCTCAGTCATTCACAAACAAGGATGGGGCGAGAGTCACCACTTTGTGAACAAATGCGTGAGCAAATTGTCCAACAGTTTAAGAACAACATTTCTCAACGAGCTATTGCAAGGAATTTCGGGATTTCACCATCTACGGTCTGTAATATCATCAAAAGGTTCAGAGAATCTGGAGAAATCACTGCACGTAAACAGCAAAGCTGAAAACCAACATTGAATGCCCGTGATCTTCGATCCCTCAGGCGGTACTGCATCAAAAGCGACATCAGTGTGTAAAGGATATCACCACATGGGCTCAGGAACACTTCAGAAAACCACTGTCAGTAACTACAGTTTGTTGCTACATCTGTAAGTGAAAGTTAAAACTCTATAATGCAAAGTGAAAGCCATTTATCAACAACACCCAGAAACGCCGCCACCTTTGCTGGGCCCGAGCTCATCTGAGATGGACTGATGCATAGTGGAAAAGTGTTCTGAGAGTCCACATTTCAAATTGTTTTTGGAAACTGGACGTCCTCCGACTGTTATAGGCACAAAGTTCAAAAGCCAGCATCTGTGATTGTATGGGGGTGTATTAGTGCCCAAGGCGTATATAACTTACACACCTGTGAAGGCACCATTAATGCTGAAAGGTACATACAGGTTTTGGAACAACATATGTTGCCATGCAAGCAACGTCTTTTTCATGGACGCCCCTGCTTATTTCAGCAAGACAATGCCAAGCCACGTGTTACAACAGCGTGGCTTCATAGTAAAAGAGTGCAGGTACTAGACTGGCCTGCTTGTAGTCCAGACCTGTATCCCATTGAAAATGTGTGGCGCATTATGAAGCCTAAAATACCACAACTGTTGAACAACTTAAGCTGTACATCAAGCAAAAATGGGAAAGAATTCCAACTGAAAAGCTTAAAAAATTGGTGGTGTCAGTTCCCAAACGTTTACGGAGTGTTGTTAAAAGGAAAGGCAATTACCACACAGTGTTAAAAATGCCTCTGCGCCAACTTTTTTGCAATATGTTGCTGCCATTATATTCTAAGTCAGTGGTTCTTAACCTGGATCGAACCCTAGGGGTTCGGTGAGTCGGCCTCAGGGGTTCAGTGAAGCCTCCGCCACGGAGGTCAATATACACCCAACTCATCGTGTAAATAAAAACTTCTCTCTATTGGTTTATTATGGATACGGCAACAGCAGAAGTCCCACTGATTTTCTGGTGTGTAATTTGTTGTGAGTTTATGCACTGTGTTGGTTTTGTTCTTTGAACAAGGTGATGTTCATGCATGGATCATTTTGTGCACCAGTAAAATAATATACAGTATATGTAACTTTGTCTTGAATTTGAAATATATATATATATATTTTTCACTAAAGAAGGGTTCGGTGAATGCGCATATGAAACTGGTGGGGTTCGGTACCTCCAACAAGGTTAAGAACCACTGTTCTAAATTAATGATTATTTGAAAAAAAAAAAATGTTGTTTCTCAGTTTGAACATTAAATATCTTGTCTTTGCAGTCTATTCAACTGAATAGAAGTTGAAAAGGATTTGCAAATCATTGTATTCTGTTTTTATTTACGATTTACACAACGTGCCACAACTGGTTTTGGGTTTTGTATGTTTTACCTTATACACACACCATAATAATACTTGTATGTCGAAGCACAATACAATCCATCAAGTGGTGCGGCTTCATAGCTTACCAAAGTCGTACTAAAACATTTTGATCGATTTTTGGGTGCTGTGTGTAATGTTCTATATTTTCAATGGAACATATAACATGTTAGTGTTGTTTACTCAGTCATATTGCAGTCTAAACGTATCTCTTATATGTGACCCATCATATTGCAGTCTACACGTATCTCTTATGTGTGACTGCCATCTACTGGTCACACTTATCATTTCCCCATGTACTAAATAAAATAGCTTCAAGGTCTGTAAGCACAACCAAAATTATTCCGCACATTAGGCGCACCGCATTATAAGGCGTACTGTCGAGTTTTGAGAAAATGAAAGGATTTTAAGTGTGACTTATAGTCCGAAATATACGGTACACATTTGTTATACTCCGCGCACATTTTGACTCCTGAAATACACTTGTATGCTTTTCTGCACTGCAGTTATAGAAGTTGTTGTGTTTCACAAGTTTTAGTTTTGTGTTCGGTCTCTAAAACCTTGGATTATCCTCCTGTATTAAGGCGCTCTCTCCTCCCCCTGCATGATGTGTACCTCAAAAAAAATGTTTACCTCACGCTGTAGGAGCTCTAGCTATTCAACATTATTTACTGTGTTCAGGAGTCATACCACCCACCTTCTCGAACGCTATCGCCTCCAATTTCGGATGAGCATTTGCAATACACGCTCCAATAACACTCCTCTTCTCTTTTTAATTACAATTGTTCAATTGCGACAAAGTAAGCAAACAACTCAAAATTTGTGGTCATGTCACACGCTCAACCCCGATGAAGACCTACTGTATAAAAGCTGGGGTGTCCAAAGGGTGACCCCTGCAAGTTTTCGGGGGGCACATTGTATATTGACATGTTTTAAATTATGAAAAATTAAAGAGAAGAGAGAAGAGGCTAAAATGTTAATACTAACAATAATAACACAAAGCATTGTCTTTAAATATACATTACAGTATTCTGCCAAGGTTTAGGGCCACAAATAATTGTAATGTTGTAATGCTATTTGTCACTGCAATCATTTTGAAACTGTAAAAAACAAATTTGAACTGACACAATTAGTCGTATAACACTCAAAATATAAAACAGATTTTCACCAACCATTGTAGAGGAGTGGCACTGGAACAAGGGAAAGCCATTCATGTTGGTGAGAATCCAGATAGAGAAAATAATACTGAAATGTACATTCATCTTTCGAGAAACGGGAACTAACCTGCTAACTAAAAGACAAACAGAAATACAATCCACAATCTCTTTCTTTTCAATTTGTGTTAACATCTCAGCCTAGGACTGGGGGATTATATGATAGTGATCGATGATCGCGGTTAATTTAAGTTCAATCACTGTGATCAGTTGTCACTGCATTTTTACCTCAATCATACATGTCTGTTTACCGCAGTAGTAAACAATAGGGAAGCAACGATGCTTGGTATAATCTTGCACGGAACTATCCACCTTTATTGATCGTGATCCTGACTGTGAATGTGTGTGTGTTGTTTGTGTACGTATGTGTTTGTGTCCGTGACCATCTCGTTGCAGTGTCGTGAAAGTCAGACTTGTCACGACGTAATTAATGTTCAATCAGCCTTGTGCCTCTTCCCCCTTACACAGCTGGAAGTGCAACCCAGAAGAACAAAATATAGAAATATGACTATCACTAGCAAAGAAGTTGAAACACAACATTGAGAAGGAGCAGCGACTTTAGTGACACACTTTCGTTTCACTGATGCTCACAGTTAATCCTGCCCTGAATGTGGACTTGCAGGCAATCAGGCACAGAATGTCTTTGTGACTGAAGTACTGTATTGGTCCCGATAGGGAAAATAAACAAAGTCATTAAATTAATCAGAAAAGGGCTTTTTTATACCTAAATATTTTTTTCCAGTCTTTTTGTTTGTGTTTGCAAATATTCAACTCCTCTGATGTACCGTAACATATACTAAAAAACAGACACTTTTTGTTCAAATAATTTTTGAGTTTGTGGATAAAAACATTTTGTTTGTTTGAAATAATTATTAAACTTGTTTTATGTGTTGGTACACATTATTTTACAGTACCTCAAATTCAAACTGCTCTTTAGTGTGATTTTATTAAATATAATCTCCAGAAATTGTGTTTTAAAAAAAAACACAATCTGCGTCACCGCTTGCTGTTTGGTGAGAAGCACTGATTTACACAAATAATCAAAGAATACAAATAATGATTTAGCAATGTGTTATTTAGTAAATGTTAACTTGAAATATAAGCCTTACAGTATTCAGTACACCACTGACACTGATACATTGTTTACTGCAGAATGTTTGTGATGACGAGCAAAAAAGCAAAATAACTTTGAGAAGAAGAAAGTTGTCCTCGATGTAGTCACAAACCCTCACAAAACGTTTTGAAAAAGAAGCGAAACTGTGGCCCTAAAACCAGGTACGGACCATAGCATGGGCTCTACCGTTGCACCTCTAGTAAGCTCAATTATATATATGAACAAAATGACATTTGACAGCTGTTAGCATTTATTACCACAATCAAACATGGCGGAAATGTCTGTTAGAAGATACTGCAGTAGTAAACAGTAGGGATGCAACAGTACTCGATATGATGCTGCACGGGTAATAAAAAAAAGTTTTATTAATTGAGATCAGATGATATGAACAAAATAATTGTGATAACTGTTTTTGCCATATCGCCTAGCCCTAACTCAGCCTTGGTAGAAAAGCAATTGTGGAGTGTATTCATGTTTGTTTGTCTACATGCCTGTATTGTTGTATTTATTTAAATACTCACCAACATGAAATGGCCACCTTTCTACAACTATTGGTGGAAATTGGTTTTGTATTTTGGGTGTAATCTACCCGAATTGTGTGTCTCTTACAATTTACTTAAACATTCAAACCAGGTGTGGCCTAAAACATTTGCACTGTACAGTATAATATATATATATATATATATATATATATATATATATATATATATATATATATATATATATATATATATATAAGGGAATAAGCGGTAGAAAAAAAGAAAGAAAAAAAAAAAAAATATATATATATATATATATATATATATATATATATATATATATATATACACACACAGTACAGGCCAAAAGTTTGGACACACCTTCTCATTCACTGCGTTTTCTTTATTTTCATGACTATGACATGATTGTCACTGAAGGCATCACAACTATGAATGAACACAAAAAAAGGTGAAATAACTGAAAACATGTATTATATTCTAGTTTCTTCAAAATAGCCACCCAAAAACTCAACATTGCTCTGATTACTGCTTTGCACACTCTTGGCATTCTCTCGATGAGCTTCAAGCAATAATCAGAGCAAAGGGTGGCTACTTTGAAGACACTATAATATAAAACATGTTTTTAGTTATTTCACCTTTTTTTGTGAAGTACATAACTCCTTCATTCATTGTGTTGATGGCTTCAGTGACAATCTACAATTTAAAAAGTCATGAAAATAAAGAAAACGCATTGAATGAGAAGGTGTGTCCAAACTTTTGGCCTGTACTGTAAATAAGCAACCTGCAGGGCTCTCCAGCTAGTGAAGATTGACTGAAAGCAATAGTTTTAACTTTAGGGTTACCCGATTAATTGAAAATCCAGGAACAAATACACAAACTTCTCTTCTGAGACAGCACTGATGAGCTCAGCAGTCTTCATAAAGTTAAGAAACAAGTTATGTTTTACTTCAGCTTCTTCTTCTTCACCTGGGAGGTCAGAATACTCATCTCTCTTCTTCCATGTGGATTATTTAGGTCCTCAAAATATTTAACAGGCATAATACACTGGGTATGTATTTATTTGACAGGACATTGTCACTGCACATCAAGAGCAATTAAAATGTATTACTTTCAAAGGAAATATGTACTTGTACACGCACAAAAAGAGCAATCACGACTTATGTGACATATTGAGGTGCGGACATTTTTCTGTTGTTCTTCACTCTGACAGTCATTTATGTTTCATACAGAACACTAGTGCATTATTCAGCAGCATTATTCCCCCCGCAGCTGGACAACCAGTGGTCTGAAGAGCCAAGGCCGTCTATCCGTGGGTAGCAACCGCGACAGAGAAATCAGCATGTCTGTCGGCCTGGGACGCTCCAAGCTGGACTCCAAGGGTGGCGTGGTGGGTGGAAACATAGATGTGAACACCCTGGAGATGGTCTGTAAGTAAACAAAAGGACACACTTTTGAAGCATTGGTGGGATATTTTTCTGCAATTCATGTCACTTTTATCAGCATGTATACAGTTGAGAAGTGAAATCAAAACTAGTGTGCATTTCAAATAATGTGTTCAGTGTATTTCTTCAAATAGGAGACACCCGTTGTAATTAATCTGGGCCGTGCCGCAGGAAATAAAGTAAATAACAATTAAATGTACTTAAAAAAGCTTTTTATTTTCTGAAAGTGTCCTGCATATTGAACTTAGTGTGCATTAAATAAATACAATTTTAAATATTTTTAACTACTTTTAACATTAGACGAATAGAATCTGTTGCCTATGCCTGATTCCAATAATTAGACTTAAACATAAAAATGTAAAAATAAAAATCCTTCAAAAAGATTTTTTTTTTTATTACTTGTCTCGGCTATAGTGGTGAAATTTACTGTCTGCATTAAATGTCTGTTGGTTTATTGTCTTATAGGGAACCTACTATACCAGGGGTCGGCAACTCGCGGCTCCTTGATCACTCTGATGCGGCTCAGCTGCATACTTGCCGACCCTCCCGATTTTCCCGGGAGACTTCCGGATTTTAGTGCCTCTTGCAGAAAACTCCCGGGATTAATATTCTCCGATTTTCACCCTTACAATAATAATCAGGGCGTGCCGTGATGGTACAGCATTTAGCGCCCTCTACAATCTGTACAAACAGCGTGCCAGCCCAGTCTTTTGTTATATGCATCTTCTACTTGCACACACAAGTGACAGCAAGGCATACTTGGTCAACAGCCACAAATGTTACACTGACGGTGGCCATATAAAACAACTTTAACACTCTTTCTAATAATGCGCCACACTTTGAACCAAAACCAAACAAGAATGACAAACACATTTTGGGAGAACATCTGCACCTTAACACAACATAAACACAACAGAACAAATACCCAGAATCCCATGCAGCCCTGACTCTTCCGGGCTACATTATACACCCCTGCTACCACCAAACCCCGCTCCCACCCCAACCCTGCTTCCCCACACATCGACCCCCCCACCCCCATCCTGTGCGTCGGTTGAGTAGCAGGGTAGCAGGGGTGTATAATGTAGCCCGGAAGAGTTAGGGCTGCATGGGATTCTGGGTATTTGTTCTGTTGTGTTTATGTTGTGTTACGGTGCAGATGTTCTCCCGAAATGTGTTTGTCATTCTTGTTTGGTGTGAATTCACAGTGTGGCGCATATTTGTAAGAGTGTTAAAGGGGAACATTATCACCAGACCTATGTAAGCGTCAATATATACCTTGATGTTGCAGAAAAAAGACCATATATTTTTTTAACCGATTTCCGAACTCTAAATGGGTGAATTTTGGCGAATTAAATATTCGCTCTCGGAGCGATGACGTCACAACGTGACGTCGCATCGGGAAGCAATCCGCCATTTTCTCAAACACCGGGTCAAAACAGCTCTGTAATTTTCCGTTTTTTCGACTGTTTTCCGTACCTTGGAGACATCATGCCTCGTCGGTGTGTTGTCGGAGGGTGTAACAACACGAACAGGGACGGATTCAAGTTGCACCAGTGGCCCAAAGATGCGAAAGTGGCAAGAAATTGGACGTTTGTTCCACACACTTTACCGACGAAAGCTATGCTACGACAGAGATGGCAAGAATGTGTGGATATCCTGCGACACTCAAAGCAGATGCATTTCCAACGATAAAGTCAAAGAAATCTGTCGCCAGACCCCCATTGAATCTGCCGGAGTGTGTGAGCAATTCAGGGACAAAGGTCCTCGCTAGCACGGCAAGCAATGGCGGCAGTTTGTTCCCGCAGGCGAGCGAGCTAAACCCCCCCGGATGTCTTGGCTCACACCGTCCCAAGATGATCAAGAGAAGAATATCGACCCTAGCTTCCCTGGCCTGCTGACATGAGGGTATGTCTGCAGAATATATTGATTGATGAAAATTGGGCTGTCTGCACTCTCAAAGTGCATGTTGTTGCCAAATGTATTTCATATGCTGTAAACCTAGTTCATAGTTGTTAGTTTCCTTTAATGCCAAACAAACACTTACCAATCGTTGGTTAGAAGGCGATCGCCAAATTCGTCCTCGCTTTCTCCCGTGTCGCTGGCTGTCGTGTCGTTTTCGTCGGTTTTGCTTGCATACGGTTCAAACCGATATGGCTCAATAGCTTCAGTTTCTTCTTCAATTTCGTTTTCGCTACCTGCCTCCACACTACAACCATCCGTTTCAATACATTCGTAATCTGTTGAATCGCTTAAGCCGCTGAAATCCGAGTCTGAATCCGAGCTAATGTCGCTATAGCTTGCTGTTCTTTCCGCCAT
Organism: Nerophis lumbriciformis; assembly: GCF_033978685.3. Lineage (NCBI taxonomy): Eukaryota > Metazoa > Chordata > Actinopteri > Syngnathiformes > Syngnathidae > Nerophis > Nerophis lumbriciformis. The sequence continues at coordinate 9,374,457 of NC_084576.2, forward strand.
GTTTGTTTGTGTTGGCTTCACTATGTGATGTCACAGGAAAATGGACGGGTGGTTAAAATCAGGCACTTTGAAGCTTTTTTTAGGGATATTGCGTGATGGGTAAAATTTTGAAAAAAACTTCGAAAAATATAATAAGCCACTGGGAACTGATTTTTAATGGTTTTAACAAATCTGAAATTGTGATAATGTTCCCCTTTAAAGTTCTGTATACCGCCACTGTCAGTGTAACCTGTGTGGTTGTTGACCAAGTATGCCTTGCTGTCACTTACATGAGCAAGCAGAAGCCCCATACAACGTGTGGCTGGGCCAGCACGCTGGTTGTAGTAGACGCTAAATGCTGTACCATCACGGCACGTTCGAGAGAACAGTTGCCCTGAAATTCGTAGTTTGACGGAAAAATCAGGAGGGATGAAAAGTATGACGCTTCAAGCGCCATTCATATAAAACCCGCGGGCCGCACTAACATTCAATTTTCATATTAAGGTGTGGTCCGCGTGTCTGAGACCCATGGTTTATACATAGCGCTAAGTAAAAAAAAAAAACTTTATACAAAACCAACTTTTCTTACCTATTGGTTGGTGCCTGTTTTTGTGTATTTAGGATCAACATAAGTTCCGAAAAGTTGAAATCAAACCATGGAGTCATGGCGGAGATATTTATTTTATATGACGGGGGAAAAGGACACAGTCGAAGTGTAACACTTTAAATAGGACCGCCCACAAAACGCATCCCGAAGAGACGGTCAGAAGAGCTTGAAAACAGTCTGTAACAAAATTTGGACCAAAGCACCACTATTACATGTTCTGTAGACCACGAGGAAGTGTTTTAAATGTCGAATATAAATCATACTATGACCCTTTTAAAAAAGCAGTTTAGTTGTATTTCATACTTAAACTGAGTTTTCAGTCAGTCCTGTTACTAGTGATGGGTAAATGATGGCGCTGAATTGACACTGTACTGTCACTGTGTTAGTTTGCTAGCTTACACATTCAGAAGGCAGTGACAGAGCCTCGCTAGTGAGACTCACCAACACAGTAGACATTAGCGCAAGGAAAGTTGATTGCAAAGCCTAATATCCTAGTGTGTGAATATTTCAGCTTCAAATTGAATGAGCAAGATGAGCCCATCAACACAAATGAACGAACCATGATGGAAGATAATGGCAACAAAAAAGAAAAAACAATCAACTTAGTTTTTTTCAACTATTTAAAAAAACTGCACTTCCCTTGCACTTTTGTTATTCGAGACTTTCATTTCATATTTTGGGTGTGTAAGGTTTTAATTAGTGCATACTCAGCACAAATCCCCATGCTTACTATGTTTTCTTATGTGAGAGAACTTGGTAAAGGTGCATTTAAATAACATGTATTTAAATTGTATTTGTAGTCTGTTATATGCTACTAAATCAATTACAAGGCAAAGCATAGTATTGTAATTGTTATAAATTAAAAAGCAGAATAGAAAAGTTACAGTATTTTAGACTACCTCGATGCATTGTTGTCCCACATTGTCCCACACAAATGTAGTCTTTGTCCCATATCTGATGAATTGGGATCTGGTCACCCTTGAATATATCTTAGTAATTGTTTTATTTTATTTTATTCTTTTTTTAAATAATTCTGCAAAAATGCATTTGAGATGTACAACTGATCAATGAGCCAATTATAAAAATAAGAACATTTACCTTATTTGGCACTATAGGATCAAAATTATCTCACACTGCGGAATTTTTCCTTTTTCTTAGTGCGATTTAGATCAATTATAGAGACAAAAACTGATGTGTAATGCGCCATGCCACTCTTGCAACTTCATTTAATATGAGCTGTCACTTCACGATCGTTTGACCCATCACTACCTGTTACCATAACACATTACTCCCTCTGAAACACGTGAAATCTTCAACAAGTCACTTTATCCACACGAAGTTGCACCATTCAGAGTCTTAGCAGCCTATGGGAAAGCCAAAAGTAAATCTCAGCAGTCCTGTTACCTAAATCTTTGTTAACATAATTATTATTATTATTTTTAATTATAATTATTGTTCACTGTAATGTGCTTAATGTCAGCATTCATGCCAAGTGTCTGTATTTGATGTAATTGCTCATCCACTGCTAAAAACTCCTGTTGCTTTCAGTCCTGTTACTGAAAGGGGAACTGCACTTTTTTTTAAATACATTTTTTTATTTTATTTTGCCCATTGTTCACAATCATTATGAGAGACAAGAACACACATATTTTTCATTTTTTTTAGGATCCTAAAGATGATAAAGCATGCTTGCAAAATGCGGCTAATGGGAGTCACCATTAAAGCCCTCTAAAACAACTTCAAAACCCTCCATCAACATGTTTTTATATATACGCTGCAAGGTTATATATAATGTAGTAACAGACACATTCATAACAATATATAATAAGTTAAATATTTACCGTATTTTGGTTATTTTATGCATTACCGGAACTTCTTTCCGGAGCGTATTTATTTCCCTTACCATAGTAGCGCACTTCCGTCAGCAAATGTGTGTTCCTACTTTCAGAAACAAAGGTAAGTGTGTTGTAATCAATGCAGACTAACAGACAATGAAGACGACGATTCTTGGACAAATGAGGATTCACAACCTTATCTTTTTTAACCTGAATATACGGAGGATGAACTGTTGGTTATAAAAGTGAGCACGCACAAAGGATGAAACGTTGGAGCTAACGGAGATCGGCTTGTCTTGACGGTGTAAATGTGGAACTTAGAGCCAAGTTTTGCCGACATATATGGTGTGCTTACCCAAAGTTAACTGGAAAAAATGTTCCCAGCCAGCTGGACCAAACAGACAAGTGAGTCACTACAACATTGATCATGATAGATTCAGCACACATTGCTTGTTATTACAACTGGGTACACTGTCGAGCTAGCTGTGTACAAACAAACCCAGTGAAACATGGGCTAATACTTCACAGATACTGTAATATGATTGTTCATGTTTTTCAGTCAGTACAGATTGGTGTCCCTTCGCATTGTGTTGTGCATTAAAAACTCAAAAGCGATTCAGCGACTGCAGAAAAAACACAGCTTATCTTTTCGTAGCTAGCTCACCTCTTGCCGTAGCTTACAGCTTACAAAATTGTGTTCTTATCTGTACTGTAAAGTTCAAATGTGAATGACAATAAAGGAAATCTAAGTCTAAATGACGTAATGTTCGTGGTTAATGAATACACTTTAAGGTGATTTAGAGGCAGAATGGATAGCTCCCATTAGCTGCATTGCCAGCCACCAAGAACGGTCAGGCAGATTTTTACAAATTAGAATGTAAAAAAACATCCATCCATCCATCCATCTTCTTCCGCTTATCCGAAGTCGGGTCGCGGGGGCAGCAGCCTAAGCAGGGAAGCCCAGACTTCCCTCTCCCCAGTCACTTCGTCCAGCTCTTCCTGTGGGACCCCGAGGCGTTCCCAGGCCAGCCGGGAGACATAGTCTTCCCAACGTGTCCTGGGTCTTCCCCGCGGCCTCCTACCGGTCGGACGTGCCCTAAACACCTCCCTAGGGAGGCGTCCGGGTGGCATCCTGACCAGATGCCCGAACCACCTCATCTGGCTCCTCTCGATGTGGAGGAGCAGCGGCTTTACTTTGAGCTCCTCCCGGATGGCAGAGCTTCTCACCCTATCTCTAAGGGAGAGCCCCGCCACCCGGCGGAGGAAACTCATTTCAGCCGCTTGTACCCGTGATCTTGTCCTTTCGGTCATAACCCAAAGCTCATGACCATAGGTGAGGATGGGAACGTAGATCGACCGGTAAATCGAGAGCTTTGCCTTCACCACAACGGATCGATACAGCGTCCGCATTACTGAAGACGCCGGACCGATCCGCCTGTCGATCTCACGATCCACTCTTCCCTCACTCGTGAACAAGACTCCGAGGTACTTGAACTCCTCCACTTGGGGAAAGATCTCCTCCCCAACCCGGAGATGGCACTCCACCCTTTTCCGGGCGAGAACCATGGACTCGGACTTGGAGGTGCTGATTCTCATCCCAGTCGCTTCATACTCGGCTGCGAAGCGATCCAGTGAGAGCTGAAGATCCTGGCCAGATGAAGCCATCAGGACCACATCATCTGCAAAAAGCAGAGACCTAATCCTGCAACCACCAAACCAGATCCCCTCAACTCCTTGACTGCACCTAGAAATTCTGTCCATAAAAGTTATGAACAGAATCGGTGACAAAGGGCAGCCTTGGCGGAGTCCAACCCTCACTGGAAACGTGTCCGACTTACTACCGGCAATGCGGACCAAGCTCTGGCACTGAGCATACAGGGAGCGGACTGCCACAATCAGACAGTCCGATACCCCATACTCCCTGAGCACTCCCCACAGGACTTCCCGAGGGACACGGTCGAATGCCTTCTCCAAGTCCACAAAACACATGTAGACTGGTTGGGCAAACTCCCATGTACCCTCAAGGACCCTGCCGAGAGTATAGAGCTGGTCCACAGTTCCACGACCAGGACGAAAACCACACTGTTCCTCCTGAATCCGAGGTTCGACTATCCGGCGTAGCCTCCTCTCCAGTACACCTGAATAGACCTTACCGGGAAGGCTGAGGAGTGTGATCCCACGATAGTTAGAACACACCCTCCGGTTCCCCTTCTTAAAGAGAGGAACCACCACCCCGGTCTGCCAATCCAGTGGTACCGCCCCCGATGTCCACGCGATGCTGCAGAGTCTTGTCAACCAAGACAGCCCCACAGCATCCAGAGCCTTAAGGAACTCCGGGCGGATCTCATCCACCCCCGGGGCCTTGCCACCGAGGAGCTTTTTAACTACCTCAGCAACCTCATCCCCAGAAATAGGAGAGCCCACCACAGACTCCCCAGGCACTGCTTCCTCATAGGAAGACGTGTTGGTGGGATTGAGGAGGTCTTCGAAGTATTCCCTCCACCGATCCACAACATCCGCAGTCGAGGTCAGCAGAACACCATCCTCGCCATACACGGTGTTGATAGTGCACTGCTTCCCCTTCCTGAGGCGGCGGATGGTGGTCCAGAATTGCTTCGAAGCCGTCCGGAAGTCGTTTTCCATGGCCTCACCGAACTCCTCCCATGTCCGAGTTTTTGCCTCTGCGACCGCTGAAGCCGCACACCGCTTGGCCTGTCGGTACTTGTCCACTGCTTCAGGAGTCCTATGAGCCAAAAGAACCCGATAGGACTCCTTCTTCAGCTTGACGGCATCCCTCACCGCCGGTGTCCACCAACGGGTTCTAGGATTACCGCCACGACAAGCACCAACCACCTTGCGGCCACAGCTCCAATCAGCCGCCTCGACAATAGAGGCGCGGAACATGGTCCATTCGGACTCAATGTCCAGCACCTCCCTCGTGACTCTGCTAGACGTTCCCAGCAAACCCTCACAATGCGTTTGGGCCTGCCAGGTCTGTCCGGCATCCTCCCCCACCATCGCAGCCAACTCACCACCAGGTGGTGATCGGTAGAAAGCTCCGCCCCTCTCTTCACCCGAGTGTCCAAAACATGAGGCCGCAAATCTGATGACACAACTACAAAGTCGATCACGGAACTGCGGCCTAGGGTGTCCTGGTGCCAAGTGCACATATGGACACCCTTATGTTTGAACATGGTGTTCGTTATGGACAATCTGTGACGGGCACAAAAGTCCAATAACAAAACACCGCTCGGGTTCAGATCTGGGCAGCCATTCTTCCCAATCACGCCTCTCCAGGTTTCACTGTCGCTGCCAACATGAGCATTGAAGTCCCCCAGTAGAACGAGGGAATCACCCGGGGGAGCACTCTCAAGTACTCCCTCGAGTGAATCCAAAAAGGGTGGGTACTCTGAGCTGCGGTTTGGCGCGTAAGCGCAAACCACAGTCAGGACCCGTTCCCCCACCCGAAGGCGGAGGGAAGCTACCCTCTCGTCCACCGGGTTGAACTCCAACATACAGGCTCTGAGCCGGGGGGGAAACAAGAATTGCCACCCCAGCCCGTCGCCTCTCACTGCCGGCAACGCCAGAGTGGAAGAGAGTCCAGCCCCTATCGAGAGAACTGGTTCCAGAGCCCTTGCTGTGCGTCGAAGAGAGTCCGACTATATCTAGCCGGAACTTCTCCACCTCGCGCACTAGCTCAGGCTCCTTCCCCCCCAGCGAGGTGACGTTCCACGTCCCAAGAGCTAGCTTCTGTAGCCGAGGATCGGACCGCCAAGTGCCCTGCCTTCGGCTTCCGCCCAGCTCACATCGCACCCGACCTCTATGACCCCTGCTATGGGTGGTGAGCCCATTGGAGGGGGGACCCACGTTGCCTCTTTGGGCTGTGCCCGGCCGGGCCCCATGGGGACAGGCCCGGCCACCAGGCGCTCGCCATCGCTTGGCTCCAGAGGGGGGCCCCGGTGACCCTCGTCCGGGCGAGGGAAATCTGGGTTCCTTGTCAGTGTTATTCATAGAGATCTTCGAGCTGCTCTTTGTCTGATCCCTCACCTAGGACCAGTTTGCCTTGGGAGACCCTACCAGGGGGCATAGAAGCCCCGGACAACATAGCTCCTAGGATCATTGGGACACGCAAACTCCTCTACCACGTTAAGGTGGCAGCTCAGAGAGGAGTGTTAAAAAAAATAAATAAAATAAAACACCTTCTGTCTCATGTCTCATTAGGATTATGAATGATAGGCAAAATTCCCCCCAAAAAGTGTGGTTCTCCTTTAAAGAGTCATTTTCAGCTTAAGAACATTGTACATGAATGAGAGCGTTGCCTGTGATGAGCCAATGCACATAATCTGTGTATTATCAGATAGAGTAGGAAAAAAGAAATACATTTGTGTGACAAAAGCAAAGGGAGTTACAAAAGCAAATGGCAACAATTCAGTAAAATACACTGATACTTTTTTTTTTGTTCGATTAAATGCAACCTGAAAAAAAGCATTTGGTCGCACTTACAGTAGACTACAATAGAGCTCAGGTAGGGTGACCGTTTGAGAAAATACATAACACAACTCAATTATTATTTCTATTGTATTATGTTCTCCCCGTGACTGCGTGGGTTCCCTCCGGGTACTCCGGCTTCCTCTCACCTCCAAAGACATGCACCTGGGGATAGGTTGATTGGCAACACTAAATTGGCCCTAGTGTGTGAATGTGAGTGTGAATGCTGTCTGTCTAGCTGTGTTGGCCCTGCGATGAGGTGGCGACTTGTCCAGGGTGTACCCCGCCTTCCGCCCGATTGTAGCTGAGATAGGCTCCAGCGCCCCCCGCGACCCCGAAGGGAATAAGCGGTAGAAAATGGATGGATGGATGGATTAACTTTTCTAATTTGCTCTTTATTGCTTCCTTGTTTATTTTGAACTGAATCATCTTTTTTTCTTTCTTGCTAAGTTACTTGTCCCCCCCTGATTGTTTCCTAGCACACATCTCTGAACACCCAAACCAGCAACCCAGCCATAAGATCCAGATCACCATGGGCTCCACCGAGGCACGGGTGGATTACATGGGCACCAGCATCCTAATGGGGGTGTTCAGTAATGCTGACCTGCAGCTCCAAGATGAGTGGAAAGTCAACCTGTGCACTGTTGATTCCAGCATATCTGAGAAAAGGTATTGAATTACTTCAGCACATTCAAACCAATTGACAGAGCACGCACAATAGATAACCCTCCTCCTTCCCTCACTACATTCCTTCTAGTGAGATCTTTGTCCATGGAGACTTGCAGTGGGATATTTTCCAGGTGATCATTTCACGCTCTACTACACCGGACCTAATCAAGATCGGCATGAAGCTGCAGGAGTTTTTTACCCAGCAGTTCGACACCAGCAAGCGGGCACTCTCCACATGGGGGCCTGGCCCCTACCTTCCCCCCAAAACCCCAGTCATCAACGCAGAGAAAGGAGCAGCAGAGCTTTGTAAGCATGTTCCCTTGTACTGCTGTGTGAATTTTTTTAATCACAAGTTGATGTAATAATACACTCAGCAAGTACTCTGTCTTGCCGGCGTTTGGTAACTCTAATACACTGAGGGCCCAATCTACTAAGATCCAAATACCATGCGCTTATGCAGCTTATGCAAACTAAACAAATGGTGTGTCCTTTTAGTGGTCTTGTTGTGTGTTATCTTCCAAGACTGATTGTGCTATTGATAACTGGTGCAGACCACCCTATTTAAATAATGTTTTTGTGTGTATTACCAGCATAGTGTGCCCATGGAAGCACTCATTTCCCTCTGCATTAAGGTTATTGCACTTTCCAGTCTGTGGGTTTTGTAATGAAGAACAAGCAGCACACATCTATAATATGTACCACCTTTTCTCCAATTTAAAATAACAATCTTGACAACAGAAACATTTTTAGCACACTAACCAGGGAGGCAATGGACATTCATAACAATGGTGCGCATTCATGCGTCCTGAATGATCCAAACGCAAGAAAATGCATATTAAAAATATTTCTCCACACAAGAGAAGTATGATAACTACATGAAAAAAAAACTAACTCCATTAAAATATAAACGCCAGCAGACACCAAAACGCATCAACTGGATTTTTTTTAACTTAGCCTTATGTCATCCAGTAGCTATACAATTATATTGCTAAATAGACATCCATCCATTTTCTACCGCTTGTCCCATTCGGGGTCGCGGGGGTTCCTGGAATCTATCTCAGCTGCATTCGGGCGGAAGGCGGTGTACACCCTGGACAAGTCGCCACCTCATTGCAGGGCCAACACAGATAGACAGACAACATTCACACTCACATTCACATACTAGGGCCAATTTAGTGTTGCCAATCAACCTATCACCAGGTGCATGTCTTTGGAGGTGGGAGGAAGCCGGAGTACCCGCAGGGAACCCACGCAGTCACGGGGAGAACATGCAAACTCCACACAGGAAGATCCCGAGCCCGGGATTGAACTCAGGACCTTCGTATTGTGTGGCACATGCACTAACCCCTGTACCACCGTGCTGCCCTCTAAATAGACATGTCTATTGTTTTTTGTTTCTTACAGTCTGTATATGTTGACACAAGTAGAACAAAGGATTCTCTGTTGAGCTGTTTTTGCAGCACGATTGCCTCCTTTCTCACAGTTGTGTGCGTAACTGTGTCCGTTTGCACATACTTTTCAGACGTGCTAAATAAAGATGCAAAATAGTACCCGCAGTACAGTTTCAGCCTTGATAAATGACATTGCCTGTGCTGAATATTTATATTAGCATCTCAACATCCCAGTGTAGATTAACTACGATCAAAGTATTGGACAGGACGTCGAAAATGTGTAATAAAGTTGTACTTTATATAAGAAAAAAATGGCATACAAAACGATCCTTATATCTTTTTATCTGTCATTCATTCATCACCCGTAGGCTCGTAATCCTCAATCTCAACAACCACAATGCACCTGCTCCCGGTCTTTCTAACATCCGGTTTTGCCGCAATGCATTGTGGAACATGCAGTCTTTTAGTTAACCCTTTGTTCGGCTATTGAGTAGAAAACAACTCAATTCAGTGTCAGTGTTTCTCAAATAATCAATATCAAATACATGTATAAATCAATCAATTCCCTTTTAACTCTTTTTAGCTGTAAATAATAATAGATTAATTTATCAGCAATAAGTCAAACATGCAAATTAGGAATGAACATCACACATGAACTATATAACCCATAAGTTACAACACCCAGTATTGTGGGTGTTCTGATAATCAGCATATATGTTGCATATCAGGCATTACAAATCACTGTACACCAAAACAATACGTCATAAAAATAGTTTTTTACCCCAGGCAATCTGATGAACGCTGTAAAATAACTAATCTGTCACTGTTAGGGGTGTAACGCTACACAAAAATTTCGATTCGGTACGTACCTCGGTTTAGAGGTCACGGTTCGGTTCATTTTCGGTACAGTAAGAAAACAACAAAATATACATTTTTGGGTTATTTATTTACCAAATTTGCAGAATCTTCCACCAAAAATATTTTTCTTAGTGGAATATTTGATGTGAAGTAATGGGAACCTTGGATAAGTCAATAATTCATAATAACATTGATTTTGATTCAATAATAATATGACAGCTCCGCAAAAGAGGACATGTCCGGTGAAAAGAGGACGTATGGTCAGTCTATCGTAGCCCGTTAGCTGCTAGCATGCCGTGTGTTGTGCCTCAGTGTGCATTTTTTACACAACGTGCGTAACGCTACTTCATATGTCCGTGTGGAAACTCGTTCGGTACACCTCCGAACCGAACCGGAAACCCCCGTACCGAAACGGTTCAATACAAATACACGTACCGTTACACCCCTAGTCACTGTGAATGTACTAACTCATGTTCACGTCATCATCGTTTTGCTCTTGGCCTATTCACCACTGCACTATTATTTACTAACTTTGCACGTATTAGTTATTTAAGTACTTGTTTATATTTGTAGTTTCCGTAATCGTTAATATTTGTTTACATGGAACAAAGAGAGCATAGTCTACCAAGTCATATTCCTTTTGTGTTTAACATACTTGGCCAATAAAGCTAATTGTCATTCTGATTTTCATCGCTTGTCACTAAAAAAGTCAAAACT